>NW_027465348.1:22500-30435 GCF_043290135.1 Rhipicephalus microplus | reverse complement strand
CCGAAACTCCGCCCGGGCTGACGCGGTTTACCGTACTCGTGCGACGGTCGCCGCCGGGCACGTCGAAAGACGCCGATATCGTGCCGTAATCGGCCCCGTTTGGCTTCGCCCGAGTGCCAGCACTCACTCGGCCCAAAAACGGCGAACATCCGAGCAGGCGTTTCCCACTTTCGCATCGGCGTCCCGAAGCCCGCCCCGGCAGACGCGGTTTGCCCTACTCGAGCGACGGTCGCCGGCGATCACGTCGAAAGGCGCCGAATTCGTGCACGAATCGATGCTTCTTGGTCTCGCAGGAGGGCCGCCACTCACTCCTGCAAAAAACGGCGAAGATCCGAGTTGCGCTTCCCACTTTTTCGTCGGCGTCCCGAACTACGCCCCGGCTGACGCGGTTTACCGTACTCGTGCGACGGTCGCCGGCGGGCACTTCAAAATACGCCGATTTCGTGGGCGCATTCACGCTGTTTCGCTTCCCCGGAGTGCCAACACTCACTCTGCCGAAAGCGGCGATCATCCGAGCGGCGGTTCCCACTTTTGCGTCGGCTTCGCAAACGGCGCCCCGGCAGACGCGCTCGTGCGACGTACTCGTGCGACGGTCGCCGGCGAGCACGTCGAAAGACGCCGATATCGTGCTCGAATCGACCCCGTTTCGCTTCGCCGGAGTGCTGCCAGTCACGGCGCAGAGAACGGCGAACAAGTGTTTTTTTTTTTTTTTCCTAGAATTTGTGTTATAGAAGGCACATTTGATATCGGACGATAATTTTCAACTTTATCACGCGCACCGATTTTCGTGTAGAGGTTTGCAAGTTTATGGGAATTTCTCCACTTGGAATAATGCGATTTAGTAGTACTACGAGAACTTCATGGATGTACTCAAGGGTACGGGGCAAGTCAGTTACGTCAACACCTGCAGATTTTTTACACTTCAAACTGAAAATTGTTGGTTGTGAGTCCTCGTGTGATATTAAAGGCCGATTCGCTAACACATAGAACAAAGAAAGAAAGGAAGAAAAAACGCCCGCGCTCGCTCAAGAAACCTGGGTTCGCAACAAGTGGCAACAACAAGCAACCGAGCGAGTGCGCCAAAACCCGTGGCGGCCGAACAAACGCGAAGTCCCAACCGCGTCAGCCGGGGCGGCACGGGACAGGAAAAATCACTTCAGCCGGGGCGGCGGGGCACCGAATAAACCTCGTCACCTCGTCGCAGGATAAAAGAGGAAACAAAAAGTCTAAACAGCGTCTGCTGGAGCGAATGCGTAATAAAACAACAACAACAACAAAAAAAAAACACCCGCGCTCAAGAAGTCTGCAATCCTCACAAAAGGCGACTGTGACCGAGCAGCGTCAGCCGGGGCCGTGCGGAAACGGAAAAACCGCGACTACCGGGGCGTCGAGGCACCGAAAAATCCACTTCAGCCGCGGCGAAAAAAAAAACAAAAAGAAAGACGGAGGGGGGGGGGGGGAACCACGTCTGCCGGGGCGAAGGAAAAAAAAAACGCGTCTGCCGGGGCGAGCCCGGGTGCGGCACCACCGGGAAAACTGTGGCAAACAGACATGGCGATCGAGTGAGTGGGCCGCCAGCCAGGCTCAGCCAAAAAGTGCAAAGTCCGAACTGCGTCAGCCGGGGCGGCAAAAACCGCGTCAGCCGGGGCGGCGCAAAAAACCGCGTCTGCCGGGGCGGCACGAAACCGCGTCAGCCGGGGCGGGGCGAAAACTGCGTCAGCCGGGGCGAAAAGAAAAAAAAAAAACGCGTCTGCCGGGGCAAGCCCGGGTGCGGCACCACCGGGAAAACTGTGGCAAACAGACATGGCGATCGAGTGAGTGGGCCGCCAGCCAGGCACAGCCGAAAAGTGCAAAGTCCGAACCGTGTCAGCCGGGGCGACGCAAAAACCGCGTCAGCCGGGGCGGCGCGAAAACCGCGTCAGCCGGGGCGGCACGAAACCGCGTCAGCCGGGGCGGCGCGAAAACTGCGTCAGCCGGGGCGGCGCGAAAACCTCGTCAGCCGGGGCGAGCGAAAAGGGGGGGGGGAACCACGTCTGCCGGGGCGAAAGAAAAAAAAACGCGTCTGCCGGGGCGAGCCCGGGTGCGGCACCACCGGGAAGACTGTGGCAAACAGACATGGCGATCGAGTGAGTGGGCCGCCAGCCAGGCTCAGCCCAAAAAGTGCCAAGTCCGAACTGCGTCAGCCGGGGCGGCAAAAACCGCGTCAGCCGGGGCGGCGCGAAAACCGCGTCTGCCGGGGCGGCGCGAAAACTGCGTCTGCCGGGGCGAGCCCGGGTGCGGCACCACCGGGAAAACTGTGGCAAACAGACATGGCGATCGAGTGAGTGGGCCGCCAGCCAGGCACAGCCGAAAAGTGCTAAGTCCGAACTGCGTCTGCCGGGGCGGCACGAAACCGCGTCAGCCGGGGCGGCGCGAAAACCGCGTCTGCCGGGGCGGCACGAAACCGCGTCAGCCGGGGCGGCGCGAAAACTGCGTCAGCCGGGGCGAGCCCGGGTGCGGCACCACCGGGAAAACTGTGGCAAACAGACATGGCGATCGAGTGAGTGGGCCGCCAGCCAGGCACAGCCGAAAAGTGCTAAGTCCGAACTGCGTCTGCCGGGGCGGCACGAAACCGCGTCAGCCGGGGCGGCGCGAAAACCGCGTCTGCCGGGGCGGCACGAAACCGCGTCAGCCGGGGCGGCGCGAAAACTGCGTCAGCCGGGGCGAGCCCGGGTGCGGCACCACCGGGAAAACTGTGGCAAACAGACATGGCGATCGAGTGAGTGGGCCGCCAGCCAGGCACAGCCGAAAAGTGCTAAGTCCGAACTGCGTCAGCCGGGGCGGCAAAAACCGCGTCAGCCGGGGCGGCGCAAAAAACCGCGTCTGCCGGGGCGGCACGAAACCGCGTCAGCCGGGGCGGCGCGAAAACTGCGTCAGCCGGGGCGAAAGAAAAAAAAAAAAACGCGTCTGCCGGGGCGAGCCCGGGTGCGGCACCACCGGGAAAACTGTGGCAAACAGACATGGCGATCGAGTGAGTGGGCCGCCAGCCAGGCACAGCCGAAAAGTGCTAAGTCCGAACTGCGTCTGCCGGGGCGGCACGAAACCGCGTCAGCCGGGGCGGCGCGAAAACCGCGTCTGCCGGGGCGGCACGAAACCGCGTCAGCCGGGGCGGCGCGAAAACTGCGTCAGCCGGGGCGAGCCCGGGTGCGGCACCACCGGGAAAACTGTGGCAAACAGACATGGCGATCGAGTGAGTGGGCCGCCAGCCAGGCACAGCCGAAAAGTGCTAAGTCCGAACTGCGTCTGCCGGGGCGGCACGAAACCGCGTCAGCCGGGGCGGCGCGAAAACCGCGTCTGCCGGGGCGGCACGAAACCGCGTCAGCCGGGGCGGCGCGAAAACTGCGTCAGCCGGGGCGAGCCCGGGTGCGGCACCACCGGGAAAACTGTGGCAAACAGACATGGCGATCGAGTGAGTGGGCCGCCAGCCAGGCACAGCCGAAAAGTGCAAAGTCCGAACCGTGTCAGCCGGGGCGACGCAAAAACCGCGTCAGCCGGGGCGGCGCGAAAACCGCGTCAGCCGGGGCGGCACGAAACCGCGTCAGCCGGGGCGGCGCGAAAACTGCGTCAGCCGGGGCGGCGCGAAAACCTCGTCAGCCGGGGCGAGCGAAAAGGGGGGGGGGGAACCACGTCTGCCGGGGCGAAAGAAAAAAAAAACGCGTCTGCCGGGGCGAGCCCGGGTGCGGCACCACCGGGAAGACTGTGGCAAACAGACATGGCGATCGAGTGAGTGGGCCGCCAGCCAGGCTCAGCCCAAAAAGTGCCAAGTCCGAACTGCGTCAGCCGGGGCGGCAAAAACCGCGTCAGCCGGGGCGGCGCGAAAACCGCGTCTGCCGGGGCGGCGCGAAAACTGCGTCAGCCGGGGCGAGCCCGGGTGCGGCACCACCGGGAAAACTGTGGCTAACAGACATGGCGATCGAGTGAGTGGGCCACCAGCCAGGCTCAGCCAAAAAGTGCCAAGTCCGAACTGCGTCAGCCGGGGCGGCAAAAACCGCGTCAGCCGGGGCGGTGCAAAAAAACCGCGTCTGCCGGGGCGGCACGAAACCGCGTCAGCCGGGGCGGCGCGAAAACTGCGTCAGCCGGGGCGAAAGAAAAAAAAAACGCGTCTGCCGGGGCGAGCCCGGGTGCGGCACCACCGGGAAAACTGTGGCAAACAGACATGGCGATCGAGTGAGTGGGCCGCCAGCCAGGCACAGCCGAAAAGTGCTAAGTCCGAACTGCGTCTGCCGGGGCGGCACGAAACCGCGTCAGCCGGGGCGGCGCGAAAACCGCGTCTGCCGGGGCGGCACGAAACCGCGTCAGCCGGGGCGGCGCGAAAACTGCGTCAGCCGGGGCGAGCCCGGGTGCGGCACCACCGGGAAAACTGTGGCAAACAGACATGGCGATCGAGTGAGTGGGCCGCCAGCCAGGCACAGCCGAAAAGTGCTAAGTCCGAACTGCGTCTGCCGGGGCGGCACGAAACCGCGTCAGCCGGGGCGGCGCGAAAACCGCGTCTGCCGGGGCGGCACGAAACCGCGTCAGCCGGGGCGGCGCGAAAACTGCGTCAGCCGGGGCGAGCCCGGGTGCGGCACCACCGGGAAAACTGTGGCAAACAGACATGGCGATCGAGTGAGTGGGCCGCCAGCCAGGCACAGCCGAAAAGTGCTAAGTCCGAACTGCGTCAGCCGGGGCGGCAAAAACCGCGTCAGCCGGGGCGGCGCAAAAAACCGCGTCTGCCGGGGCGGCACGAAACCGCGTCAGCCGGGGCGGCGCGAAAACTGCGTCAGCCGGGGCGAAAGAAAAAAAAAAACGCGTCTGCCGGGGCGAGCCCGGGTGCGGCACCACCGGGAAAACTGTGGCAAACAGACATGGCGATCGAGTGAGTGGGCCGCCAGCCAGGCACAGCCGAAAAGTGCTAAGTCCGAACTGCGTCTGCCGGGGCGGCACGAAACCGCGTCAGCCGGGGCGGCGCGAAAACCGCGTCTGCCGGGGCGGCACGAAACCGCGTCAGCCGGGGCGGCGCGAAAACTGCGTCAGCCGGGGCGAGCCCGGGTGCGGCACCACCGGGAAAACTGTGGCAAACAGACATGGCGATTGAGTGAGTGGGCCGCCAGCCAGGCACAGCCGAAAAGTGCTAAGTCCGAACTGCGTCTGCCGGGGCGGCACGAAACCGCGTCAGCCGGGGCGGCGCGAAAACCGCGTCTGCCGGGGCGGCACGAAACCGCGTCAGCCGGGGCGGCGCGAAAACTGCGTCAGCCGGGGCGAGCCCGGGTGCGGCACCACCGGGAAAACTGTGGCAAACAGACATGGCGATCGAGTGAGTGGGCCGCCAGCCAGGCACAGCCGAAAAGTGCTAAGTCCGAACTGCGTCTGCCGGGGCGGCACGAAACCGCGTCAGCCGGGGCGGCGCGAAAACCGCGTCTGCCGGGGCGGCACGAAACCGCGTCAGCCGGGGCGGCGCGAAAACTGCGTCAGCCGGGGCGAGCCCGGGTGCGGCACCACCGGGAAAACTGTGGCAAACAGACATGGCGATCGAGTGAGTGGGCCGCCAGCCAGGCACAGCCGAAAAGTGCTAAGTCCGAACTGCGTCTGCCGGGGCGGCACGAAACCGCGTCAGCCGGGGCGGCGCGAAAACCGCGTCTGCCGGGGCGGCACGAAACCGCGTCAGCCGGGGCGGCGCGAAAACTGCGTCAGCCGGGGCGAGCCCGGGTGCGGCACCACCGGGAAAACTGTGGCAAACAGACATGGCGATCGAGTGAGTGGGCCGCCAGCCAGGCACAGCCGAAAAGTGCTAAGTCCGAACTGCGTCTGCCGGGGCGGCACGAAACCGCGTCAGCCGGGGCGGCGCGAAAACCGCGTCTGCCGGGGCGGCACGAAACCGCGTCAGCCGGGGCGGCGCGAAAACTGCGTCAGCCGGGGCGAGCCCGGGTGCGGCACCACCGGGAAAACTGTGGCAAACAGACATGGCGATCGAGTGAGTGGGCCGCCAGCCAGGCACAGCCGAAAAGTGCAAAGTCCGAACCGTGTCAGCCGGGGCGACGCAAAAACCGCGTCAGCCGGGGCGGCGCGAAAACCGCGTCAGCCGGGGCGGCACGAAACCGCGTCAGCCGGGGCGGCGCGAAAACTGCGTCAGCCGGGGCGGCGCGAAAACCTCGTCAGCCGGGGCGAGCGAAAAGGGGGGGGGGGAACCACGTCTGCCGGGGCGAAAGAAAAAAAAAACGCGTCTGCCGGGGCGAGCCCGGGTGCGGCACCACCGGGAAGACTGTGGCAAACAGACATGGCGATCGAGTGAGTGGGCCGCCAGCCAGGCTCAGCCCAAAAAGTGCCAAGTCCGAACTGCGTCAGCCGGGGCGGCAAAAACCGCGTCAGCCGGGGCGGCGCGAAAACCGCGTCTGCCGGGGCGGCGCGAAAACTGCGTCAGCCGGGGCGAGCCCGGGTGCGGCACCACCGGGAAAACTGTGGCTAACAGACATGGCGATCGAGTGAGTGGGCCACCAGCCAGGCTCAGCCAAAAAGTGCCAAGTCCGAACTGCGTCAGCCGGGGCGGCAAAAACCGCGTCAGCCGGGGCGGTGCAAAAAAACCGCGTCTGCCGGGGCGGCACGAAACCGCGTCAGCCGGGGCGGCGCGAAAACTGCGTCAGCCGGGGCGAAAGAAAAAAAAAAACGCGTCTGCCGGGGCGAGCCCGGGTGCGGCACCACCGGGAAAACTGTGGCAAACAGACATGGCGATCGAGTGAGTGGGCCGCCAGCCAGGCACAGCCGAAAAGTGCTAAGTCCGAACTGCGTCTGCCGGGGCGGCACGAAACCGCGTCAGCCGGGGCGGCGCGAAAACCGCGTCTGCCGGGGCGGCACGAAACCGCGTCAGCCGGGGCGGCGCGAAAACTGCGTCAGCCGGGGCGAGCCCGGGTGCGGCACCACCGGGAAAACTGTGGCAAACAGACATGGCGATCGAGTGAGTGGGCCGCCAGCCAGGCACAGCCGAAAAGTGCTAAGTCCGAACTGCGTCTGCCGGGGCGGCACGAAACCGCGTCAGCCGGGGCGGCGCGAAAACCGCGTCTGCCGGGGCGGCACGAAACCGCGTCAGCCGGGGCGGCGCGAAAACTGCGTCAGCCGGGGCGAGCCCGGGTGCGGCACCACCGGGAAAACTGTGGCAAACAGACATGGCGATCGAGTGAGTGGGCCGCCAGCCAGGCACAGCCGAAAAGTGCTAAGTCCGAACTGCGTCAGCCGGGGCGGCAAAAACCGCGTCAGCCGGGGCGGCGCAAAAAACCGCGTCTGCCGGGGCGGCACGAAACCGCGTCAGCCGGGGCGGCGCGAAAACTGCGTCAGCCGGGGCGAAAGAAAAAAAAAAACGCGTCTGCCGGGGCGAGCCCGGGTGCGGCACCACCGGGAAAACTGTGGCAAACAGACATGGCGATCGAGTGAGTGGGCCGCCAGCCAGGCACAGCCGAAAAGTGCTAAGTCCGAACTGCGTCTGCCGGGGCGGCACGAAACCGCGTCAGCCGGGGCGGCGCGAAAACCGCGTCTGCCGGGGCGGCACGAAACCGCGTCAGCCGGGGCGGCGCGAAAACTGCGTCAGCCGGGGCGAGCCCGGGTGCGGCACCACCGGGAAAACTGTGGCAAACAGACATGGCGATTGAGTGAGTGGGCCGCCAGCCAGGCACAGCCGAAAAGTGCTAAGTCCGAACTGCGTCTGCCGGGGCGGCACGAAACCGCGTCAGCCGGGGCGGCGCGAAAACCGCGTCTGCCGGGGCGGCACGAAACCGCGTCAGCCGGGGCGGCGCGAAAACTGCGTCAGCCGGGGCGAGCCCGGGTGCGGCACCACCGGGAAAACTGTGGCAAACAGACATGGCGATCGAGTGAGTGGGCCGCCAGCCAGGCACAGCCGAAAAGTGCTAAGTCCGAACTGCGTCTGCCGGG
>NW_027465348.1:0-15000 GCF_043290135.1 Rhipicephalus microplus | reverse complement strand
TCAGCGTGCTGTCCGTGTTGCCGACGCGGTCAAAACGAGTCGACGGCTCACGTTCCCTTGTGCGCCGAAGGCTCTCTTGATATGTGATCCGACCCTCAGACAGACGAAGCCAAGGGAAGACCCAAGGCCGCAATGTGCGTTCAAAGAATCAGTGCTCAGTGTGTCCTGCAATTCACACCAAGTCTCGCAGCTGGCTGCGTTCTTCATCGACCCGAGAACCGAGTGATCCACCGCTTAGAGTCGTGAAAAAGTGTTTGTTCAATTCCGTACAGTCAAAACCAAACGTTTCTGGCACTCGGCCAAACAGTGGCCAAGAAGGGCGCTTTTCAGCGCACGCTTGGACTCCAAAACTCTGCCGCGCCTTTTTCGGCTGCCGCAAATCGAGCAAACGGTGTGTTTCGGACGGCGTTTCGCTTTCGCTACTTGCGAGTGCTTTCGTGGTCCACCCCTCTATAAATACTCGGGAGGCGTCGAAGCCGGTTCTCCAAGCCGGACCCGTAGGTATCGTTGTGTGCTCGCTCTCATTGGCCCGCCTAACCAGAAAATGCCTGCGGTACACCCATTTGGATAAGAGTGCACGCAGATGCGGGCCTCGACGGCTACACATTTCCTCGGGCGGCCGCCTCCCGGCCTCCGTGGAGCGCGGGATGCACGGTCCCATCGACAAGCCTCTCCCGTTTTTACCGTGGCGTCGCGGTTCACCACGGCAGGCGGGTCGGTCTCCTCCGCATAAAAAGGGGGACCCCCGCTTTTTGTTCCACGAAATCGCACAAGCTTTTTTCGCATCCACGGTTTGCCACCGCACACCAAAATGCCGATCCGGCTGCCTACTTTAGCCAACAGGTGGAGCCAGGCGCGCCGTACTTGCGCGGCACTTCCCACGTCCACCGAAGTCGGTGCCAAGGACCACTTTCGGCGCCGGAGCCGCGTACGAGCCTACTCGAGGCGGAAGAACGAAGCCAGCAAGGGCCTGGCCGCAAGTGCGTTCAATTGTCGGGACGTCCAAGTCCCTCGTTCTTCCGTGCTTCCTCTTTCGGCAAGTCGTTGCGGCACCTTCCCAAAGCGCGCAGACCCGCTAATCGCGACGAGCGCGACGTGGCCGTGCCGCCTTTCCCTCGGCAGCAAGCAAAACGCCTGGCAACGTCGACGCTCCCCTAACCGCGATCTCGCACCGTGTTTCGTGTGGCGAATTCAAAAGCCGGCCGGCGCTGCTGCAACCATTACGGTCGGTACGCATACGCCGCGGAGGGCGGGACGGTCATCGGAGCGTGCGGTTCCTCCATCGAGTACTGCGCACCTCGGCCGTCGCATCGCCGTGCCATGACCGGCCGCGCGTCAACGCGAACCGGTGCCAGCGAGATCCCTCGCCTGCAAGAACCGACCGGCAGCCTCCGTCACCCGAGGACGCGGAGGCGCTTGCCGCGGACGGCGGGACGGTATGCACTGGTGCACAGCGGACCCGTCACATCGCCAGTTCCTTGACCGACCGCCGACGCTTGTGCCGTTCCTCTCGTACTTGGCAGTCGCCGCGCGATTGTCGGGTCTCGTTCTTGCACGCTCGAACGGTCGGGAGGGCACTCGGCTGGCGTTTCGGGAACGCGCAGCCTCGCCTTCTACCGACGTAACCACGACTCGCCGTTCGCGCTCCGCCGCTCCTGTTTACAGTACTAGGCGGTCCCGCAGCGGTCGGGTCGCGCATTTCGAGCGCTTCGAGCCACGGTGCAGTGGCGGGTCGAAAGCCGACCTATGAGTGCGTTGCGCCGTTTGTACCCGCGTCCGCCACCTGGCCGACCGTCCAAGGTCGCGGTGTTGGCGTCCGCTGGGCGCAACAATTTGTCACGGGGTGCCGCTCCACATTCAGGCAGCCCCGTGGGGAAAAGCCGACCCCGCGTCCAAACGGGGTCAGCGGCAGAAAGTGTCGGGCGCAGACGCAGCTGAGGCGCTCACCCTTCACAATCCGTTAATGATCCTTCCGCAGGTTCACCTACGGAAACCTTGTTACGACTTTTACTTCCTCTAAATGATCAAGTTTGGTCATCTTTCCAACAGACCGGCGCAACCGAAAGGCCGCGCCGGACATCGGTCCGAAGACCTCACTAAATCATTCAATCGGTAGTAGCGACGGGCGGTGTGTACAAAGGGCAGGGACGTAATCAACGCGAGCTTATGACTCGCGCTTACTGGGAATTCCTCGTTCAAGGGGAACAATTGCAAGCCCCTATCCCAATCACGAAAGAAGTTCCACGGGTTACCCAGTCTTTTCAGACAGGGATAAAGACACGCTGCTTCCTTCAGTGTAGCGCGCGTGCGGCCCCGGACATCTAAGGGCATCACAGACCTGTTATTGCTCTGTTTCGTGCGGCTAGGAGCCGCTTGTCCCTCTAAGAAGGTTGTAAGGTGCTGGGAACCCCGCACCTATTTAATAGGCTAGAGTCTCGTTCGTTATCGGAATTAACCAGACAAATCGCTCCACCAACTAAGAACGGCCATGCACCACCATCCACCGAATCAAGAAAGAGCTCTCAATCTGTCAATCCTCCCAGTGTCCGGGCCGGGTAAGTTTTCCCGTGTTGAGTCAAATTAAGCCGCAGGCTCCACTCCTGGTGGTGCCCTTCCGTCAATTCCTTTAAGTTTCAGCTTTGCAACCATACTTCCCCCGGAACCCAAATACTTTGGTTTCCCGGAAGCTGCCCGCCGAGTCATTTGAGTAACTCAGGCGGATCGCTGGTTGGCATCGTTTATGGTCAGAACTAGGGCGGTATCTGATCGCCTTCGAACCTCTGACTTTCGTTCTTGATCAATGAAAACATTCTTGGCAAATGCTTTCGCAGTAGTTCGTCTTGCGACGGTCCAAGAATTTCACCTCTAGCGCCGCAATACGAATGCCCCCGTCCGTCCCTCTTAATCATTACCTCGTATTCCAAAAACCAACAGAACAGAAACGAGGTCTTGTTCTATTATTCCATGCAAGTTTATTCAGGCGACTCGCCTGCGTTGAGCACTCTAATTTTTTCAAAGTAAAAGCACCGGCCATCTCGAGGCACACAATGAAGTGCACCAAGAAAGAACCGGCATGATGTTCAGTCCGAGCCGTCGCATCGGGTAGATGCACTACTCGTCTGGAACTGAGATCCAACTACGAGCTTTTTAACCGCAGCAGCTTTAGTATACGCTATTGGAGCTGGAATTACCGCGGCTGCTGGCACCAGACTTGCCCTCCAATTGATCCTCGTTAAAGGATTTAGAGTGTACTCATTTCAATTACGGGGCCTCAAAAGAGTCCCGTATTGTTATTTTTCGTCACTACCTCCCCGTGCCGGGAGTGGGTAATTTGCGCGCCTGCTGCCTTCCTTGGATGTGGTAGCCGTTTCTCAGGCTCCCTCTCCGGAATCGAACCCTGATTCTCCGTTACCCGTAACAACCATGGTAAGCAAGTAACCTACCATCGAAAGTTGATAAGGCAGACACTTGAAAGAAACGTCGCCGGCTCGTGGCCATGCGATCAGCACAAAGTTATCCAGAGTCACCACACAATACGGGCCGAAACCCGATCGATCTTGGTCTAATAAAAGCACCCGTTACCCAAAGGGCTCCAGGCTCACTGCATGTATTAGCTCTAGAATTGCCACAGTTATCCAAGTAGGAAGAAACGATCTAAGGAACCATAACTGATTTAATGAGCCATTCGCGGTTTCGCCTTATTTCGGCATGTACTTAGACATGCATGGCTTAATCTTTGAGACAAGCATATGATTACTGGCAGGATCAACCAGGTAATCGTTCGACTGCGCGTCCGTCCTCGCCTTCGGCGGGCCGGACGCAGTCTGTGTGCGGCGGAGGCCACCTTCAGGCGCCCCAACACGCTTATTTTGCACTCCGAGATGACGGCGTTCGAGCTCGCTACGGCACAACCTTCCCGAAAGACGAGTGGGAGCCGTGCGGCAAGAAGCACGTTCATGCTCGCTCTTTTTCGTTGCATCGACTCGGTCGCGCCGTGCGGGTTGCCCAAGCCCGCTGCACTGTCGGTGGACCGGCCGGAACTAGCAACGGAGCCGAGACTGCAAAGCCGCCAGACGACGGGTCACGCCCGCGTCTTCGGCGCTTTCGCATCTGAATCGCCCGAGGACGACACGGAACACACCTCGATATCGTGGTAAAACGGCACCGTCCGACAACCAGCCCCTAACGCATCAAGCGGATGAGGCTGCAGACGACTGCCGTGGATTCCCCTGGAGCAGACCCGAGGACACGCTTGACGAGGCCGAAGCCCGCCGCATATCAGACACCCGGTCGCTTTCGCGTACGCCGCTCACGAGAACCCCCACATAATAGCAGCGATAAGTACCCAGACCTCCTTGGGCACTAATACGAGCGTACTCGAGAAAATTTCACCGCGGGTGTGCCCCGAAACGTGTGGCACGTTGAGCGTGCCACAAGTCTACGTCGCTCTCAAACCCGCCGAGGTCGTAGAATTTGCGACCCTACTCACGAAATTCCCACCGAGGATACGGCCGCAAACGTACCGCACCTTGGGTAGGCCACGAGTTTGTGCAACACTACGCTGACGGCACAGCACCGAGGTCGTGCGCGCACGCACGGGAAAATTCCGCCGCGGTTTCTGCCGAAAACGTGAGGCACCACGACTCTCCGCAAGTTCGCGTCGACTGCGAAAGACCGAAGTCGTGAACGACGTGTCCGCTACTCGCCGCCGACACGCTGGACACCAAACGTACAACGACTCGACGGCGTCGTAGAGGCCCACGACGCGGTTTTCCTTAACGACGTCTCGGCGTGGCACCGACAGGTTAGAACGGCCGACCAACGTTCCCTGTCCGCCGTTCGGCTCAGTCGAAGGGCTCGGCGACTTCGGCAACGCTGCGAAGCCGCACGGTGACGCACGCCATGTCCCCATTTTTTTTTTTTTTTTTCTTTCTGCGTCTGCCGGGGTGCCCCTATAATAGCAGCGATAAGCACCCAGACCGCCGTGGGTCGCTCGCCCCGGCTGACGTGGTTTTTCGTACTCCTGCGGCGGTCGCCGTCAAGCACGTCCAAATACGCTACTTTCGTGGGCGCATTCACGCTCTTTCGCTTCGCCGGAGTGCCAGCACTCACTCTGCCAAAAACGGCGAACATCCGAGCGGCGGTTCCCACTTTTGCGTCGGCGTCGCAAACCCCGCCCCGGCAGACGAGGTTTGCCGTACTCGTGCGACGGTGGCCGGCGGGCACGTCGAAAGACGCCGATATCGTGCGCGAATTGGCGCACCTTGGCTTCACCGGAGTGCCGCCACTGACTCCTCCAAAAACGGCGAAGATCCGAGCGGCGCTTCCCACTTTCGCATCGGCGTCCCGAACTCCGCCCCGGCTGACGCGGTTTACCGTACTCGTGCGACGGTCGCCGGCGAGCACGTGGAAAGACGCCGATATCGTGCCCGAATCGGCTCCGTTCGGCTTCGCCGGAGTGCCAGCACTGGCTCGGCGAAAGACGACGAACATCCGAGCGACGGTTCTCACTATTGCGTACGCGTCGCAAACCCCGCCCCGGCAGACGCACTTTGCCGTACTCGTGCGACGGTCGCCGGCGAGCACGTAGAAAGACGCCGATATCGTGCCGGAATCGGCCCCGTTTGGCTTCGCCGGAGTGCCAGCACTCACTCGGCCACAAACGGCGAACATCCGAGCGGCGGTTCCCACTTAGCCGTCGGCGTCCCGAACTCCGCCCCGGCAGACGCGGTTGCCGAGCTCGTGCGACTAGCGACCGCGAAGCCGTCTCGCGACGCCGCTTTCGTGCGCGGCTCCCACTGCGACCTGGGTCACCCGAGGTCGACGAGCAAGAAAGAATGTCGAAAAAAAATTTTTTTTTTTTTGCGTCTGCCGGGGTGCCCCTATAATAGCAGCGATAAGCACCCAGACCGCCATGGGTCGCTCGCCCCGGCTGACGTGGTTTTTCGTTTTCCTGCGGTGGTCGTCGTCAAGCACGTCCAAACACGCCACTTTCGTGGGCGCATTCGCGCTCTTTCGCTTCGCCGGAGTGCCAGCACTCACTCTGCCAAAAACGGCGAACATCCTAGTGGCGGTTCCCACTTTTGCGTCGGCGTCGCCAACCCCGCCCCGGCATACGCGGTTTGCCGTACTCGTGCGGCGGTGGCCGGCGGGCACGTCGAAAGACACCGATATCGTGCGCGAGTCGATGCTTCTTGGTCTCGCAGGAGGGCCGCCACTCACTCCTGCAAAAACGGCGAAGATCCGAGCGGCGCTTCCCACTTTTTCGTCGGCATCGCAAACCTCGCCCCGGCAGACGCGCTTTGCCGTACTCGTGCGACGGTCGCCGGCGAGCACGTCGAAATACGCCGATATCGTGCCCGAATCGGCCCCGTTTCGCTTCGCCGGAGTGCCAGCACTCACTCGGCCAAAAACGGCGAACATCCGAGCAGCGGTACCCACTTAGCCGTCGGCATCCCGAACTCCGCGCCGGCTGACGCGGTTGCCGAGCTCGTGCGACTAGCGACCGCGAACGCGTCTCGCGACGCCGCTTTCGTGCGCGGCTCCCATTGCGACCTGGGTTACCCGAGCTCGACCAGCAAAAAAGAAGGTCGAAAAAAAATTTTTTTTTTCTGCGTCTGCCGGGGTGCCCCTATAATAGCAGCGATAAGCACCCAGACCGCCGTGGGTCGCTCGCCCCGGCTGACGTGGTTTTTCGTACTCCTGCAGCGGTCGCCGTCAAGCACGTCCAAATACGCCACTTTCGTGGGCGCTTTCGCGCTCTTTCGCGTCGCCGGTGTGCCAGCACTCACTCTGCCAAAAACGGCGAACATCCTAGTGGCGGTTCCCACTTTTGCGTCGGCGTCGCCAACCCCGCCCCGGCATACGCGGTTTGCCGTACTCGTGCGGCGGTGGCCGGCGGGCACGTCGAAAGACACCGATATCGTGCGCGAGTCGATGCTTCTTGGTCTCGCAGGAGGGCCGCCACTCACTCCTGCAAAAACGGCGAAGATCCGAGCGGCGCTTCCCACTTTTTCGTCGGCATCGCAAACCTCGCCCCGGCAGACGCGCTTTGCCGTACTCGTGCGACGGTCGCCGGCGAGCACGTCGAAATACGCCGATATCGTGCCCGAATCGGCCCCGTTTCGCTTCGCCGGAGTGCCAGCACTCACTCGGCCAAAAACGGCGAACATCCGAGCAGCGGTACCCACTTAGCCGTCGGCATCCCGAACTCCGCGCCGGCTGACGCGGTTGCCGAGCTCGTGCGACTAGCGACCGCGAACGCGTCTCGCGACGCCGCTTTCGTGCGCGGCTCCCATTGCGACCTGGGTTACCCGAGCTCGACCAGCAAAAAAGAAGGTCGAAAAAAAATTTTTTTTTTCTGCGTCTGCCGGGGTGCCCCTATAATAGCAGCGATAAGCACCCAGACCGCCGTGGGTCGCTCGCCCCGGCTGACGTGGTTTTTCGTACTCCTGCAGCGGTCGCCGTCAAGCACGTCCAAATACGCCACTTTCGTGGGCGCTTTCGCGCTCTTTCGCGTCGCCGGTGTGCCAGCACTCACTCTGCCAAAAACGGCCAACATCCGAGCGGCGGTTCCCACTTTTGCGTCGGCGTCGTAAACCCCGCCCCGGCAGACGCGGTTTGCCCTACTCGTTCGACGGTCGCCGGCGAGCGCGTCGAAAGACGCCGATATCGTGCGCTAATTGGCGCTCCTTGGCTTCTCCGGAGTGCCGCCACTCACTCCTCCAAAAACGGCGAAGATCCGAGCGGCGTTCTCCACTTTCGCATCGGCGTCCCGAACTCCGCCCGGGCTGACGCGGTTTACCGTACTCGTGCGACGGTCGCCGCCGGGCACGTCGAAAGACGCCGATATCGTGCCGTAATCGGCCCCGTTTGGCTTCGCCCGAGTGCCAGCACTCACTCGGCCAAAAACGGCGAACATCCGAGCAGCGTTTCCCACTTTCGCATCGGCGTCCCGAAGCCCGCCCCGGCAGACGCGGTTTGCCCTACTCGAGCGACGGTCGCCGGCGATCACGTCGAAAGGCGCCGAATTCGTGCACGAATCGATGCTTCTTGGTCTCGCAGGAGGGCCGCCACTCACTCCTGCAAAAACGGCGAAGATCCGAGTTGCGCTTCCCACTTTTTCGTCGGCGTCCCGAACTACGCCCCGGCTGACGCGGTTTACCGTACTCGTGCGACGGTCGCCGGCGGGCACTTCAAAATACGCCGATTTCGTGGGCGCATTCACGCTGTTTCGCTTCCCCGGAGTGCCAACACTCACTCTGCCGAAAGCGGCGATCATCCGAGCGGCGGTTCCCACTTTTGCGTCGGCTTCGCAAACGGCGCCCCGGCAGACGCGCTCGTGCGACGTACTCGTGCGACGGTCGCCGGCGAGCACGTCGAAAGACGCCGATATCGTGCTCGAATCGACCCCGTTTCGCTTCGCCGGAGTGCTGCCAGTCACGGCGCAGAGAACGGCGAACAAGTGTTTTTTTTTTTTTTTTCCTAGAATTTGTGTTATAGAAGGCACATTTGATATCGGACGATAATTTTCAACTTTATCACGCGCACCGATTTTCGTGTAGAGGTTTGCAAGTTTATGGGAATTTCTCCACTTGGAATAATGCGATTTAGTAGTACTACGAGAACTTCATGGATGTACTCAAGGGTACGGGGCAAGTCAGTTACGTCAACACCTGCAGATTTTTTACACTTCAAACTGAAAATTGTTGGTTGTGAGTCCTCGTGTGATATTAAAGGCCGATTCGCTAACACATAGAACAAAGAAAGAAAGGAAGAAAAAACGCCCGCGCTCGCTCAAGAAACCTGGGTTCGCAACAAGTGGCAACAACAAGCAACCGAGCGAGTGCGCCAAAACCCGTGGCGGCCGAACAAACGCGAAGTCCCAACCGCGTCAGCCGGGGCGGCACGGGACAGGAAAAATCACTTCAGCCGGGGCGGCGGGGCACCGAATAAACCTCGTCACCTCGTCGCAGGATAAAAGAGGAAACAAAAAGTCTAAACAGCGTCTGCTGGAGCGAATGCGTAATAAAACAACAACAACAACAAAAAAAAAACACCCGCGCTCAAGAAGTCTGCAATCCTCACAAAAGGCGACTGTGACCGAGCAGCGTCAGCCGGGGCCGTGCGGAAACGGAAAAACCGCGACTACCGGGGCGTCGAGGCACCGAAAAATCCACTTCAGCCGCGGCGAAAAAAAAAACAAAAAGAAAGACGGAGGGGGGGGGGGGGGGGAACCACGTCTGCCGGGGCGAAGGAAAAAAAAAAACGCGTCTGCCGGGGCGAGCCCGGGTGCGGCACCACCGGGAAAACTGTGGCAAACAGACATGGCGATCGAGTGAGTGGGCCGCCAGCCAGGCTCAGCCAAAAAGTGCAAAGTCCGAACTGCGTCAGCCGGGGCGGCAAAAACCGCGTCAGCCGGGGCGGCGCAAAAAACCGCGTCTGCCGGGGCGGCACGAAACCGCGTCAGCCGGGGCGGGGCGAAAACTGCGTCAGCCGGGGCGAAAAGAAAAAAAAAACGCGTCTGCCGGGGCAAGCCCGGGTGCGGCACCACCGGGAAAACTGTGGCAAACAGACATGGCGATCGAGTGAGTGGGCCGCCAGCCAGGCACAGCCGAAAAGTGCAAAGTCCGAACCGTGTCAGCCGGGGCGACGCAAAAACCGCGTCAGCCGGGGCGGCGCGAAAACCGCGTCAGCCGGGGCGGCACGAAACCGCGTCAGCCGGGGCGGCGCGAAAACTGCGTCAGCCGGGGCGGCGCGAAAACCTCGTCAGCCGGGGCGAGCGAAAAGGGGGGGGGGGGGGAACCACGTCTGCCGGGGCGAAAGAAAAAAAAAACGCGTCTGCCGGGGCGAGCCCGGGTGCGGCACCACCGGGAAGACTGTGGCAAACAGACATGGCGATCGAGTGAGTGGGCCGCCAGCCAGGCTCAGCCCAAAAAGTGCCAAGTCCGAACTGCGTCAGCCGGGGCGGCAAAAACCGCGTCAGCCGGGGCGGCGCGAAAACCGCGTCTGCCGGGGCGGCGCGAAAACCTGCGTCAGCCGGGGCGAGCCCGGGTGCGGCACCACCGGGAAAACTGTGGCTAACAGACATGGCGATCGAGTGAGTGGGCCACCAGCCAGGCTCAGCCAAAAAGTGCCAAGTCCGAACTGCGTCAGCCGGGGCGGCAAAAACCGCGTCAGCCGGGGCGGCGCAAAAAAAACCGCGTCTGCCGGGGCGGCACGAAACCGCGTCAGCCGGGGCGGCGCGAAAACTGCGTCAGCCGGGGCGAGCCCGGGTGCGGCACCACCGGGAAAACTGTGGCAAACAGACATGGCGATCGAGGTGAGTGGGCCGCCAGCCAGGCACAGCCGAAAAGTGCTAAGTCCGAACTGCGTCTGCCGGGGCGGCACGAAACCGCGTCAGCCGGGGCGGCGCGAAAACCGCGTCTGCCGGGGCGGCACGAAACCGCGTCAGCCGGGGCGGCGCGAAAACTGCGTCAGCCGGGGCGAGCCCGGGTGCGGCACCACCGGGAAAACTGTGGCAAACAGACATGGCGATCGAGTGAGTGGGCCGCCAGCCAGGCACAGCCGAAAAGTGCTAAGTCCGAACTGCGTCAGCCGGGGCGGCAAAAACCGCGTCAGCCGGGGCGGCGCAAAAAACCGCGTCTGCCGGGGCGGCACGAAACCGCGTCAGCCGGGGCGGCGCGAAAACTGCGTCAGCCGGGGCGAAAGAAAAAAAAAAAACGCGTCTGCCGGGGCGAGCCCGGGTGCGGCACCACCGGGAAAACTGTGGCAAACAGACATGGCGATCGAGTGAGTGGGCCGCCAGCCAGGCACAGCCGAAAAGTGCTAAGTCCGAACTGCGTCTGCCGGGGCGGCACGAAACCGCGTCAGCCGGGGCGGCGCGAAAACCGCGTCTGCCGGGGCGGCACGAAACCGCGTCAGCCGGGGCGGCGCGAAAACTGCGTCAGCCGGGGCGAGCCCGGGTGCGGCACCACCGGGGAAAACTGTGGCAAACAGACATGGCGATCGAGTGAGTGGGCCGCCAGCCAGGCACAGCCGAAAAGTGCTAAGTCCGAACTGCGTCTGCCGGGGCGGCACGAAACCGCGTCAGCCGGGGCGGCGCGAAAACCGCGTCTGCCGGGGCGGCACGAAACCGCGTCAGCCGGGGCGGCGCGAAAACTGCGTCAGCCGGGGCGAGCCCGGGTGCGGCACCACCGGGAAAACTGTGGCAAACAGACATGGCGATCGAGTGAGTGGGCCGCCAGCCAGGCACAGCCGAAAAGTGCAAAGTCCGAACCGTGTCAGCCGGGGCGACGCAAAAACCGCGTCAGCCGGGGCGGCGCGAAAACCGCGTCAGCCGGGGCGGCACGAAACCGCGTCAGCCGGGGCGGCGCGAAAACTGCGTCAGCCGGGGCGGCGCGAAAACCTCGTCAGCCGGGGGCGAGCGAAAAGGGGGGGGGGGGGGGGAACCACGTCTGCCGGGCGAAAGAAAAAAAAAACGCGTCTGCCGGGGCGAGCCCGGGTGCGGCACCACCGGGAAGACTGTGGCAAACAGACATGGCGATCGAGTGAGTGGGCCGCCAGCCAGGCTCAGCCCAAAAAGTGCCAAGTCCGAACTGCGTCAGCCGGGGCGGCAAAAACCGCGTCAGCCGGGGCGGCGCGAAAACCGCGTCTGCCGGGGCGGCGCGAAAACTGCGTCAGCCGGGGGCGAGCCCGGGTGCGGCACCACCGGGAAAACTGTGGCTAACAGACATGGCGATCGAGTGAGTGGGGCCACCAGCCAGGCTCAGCCAAAAAGTGCCAAGTCCGAACTGCGTCAGCCGGGGCGGCAAAAACCGCGTCAGCCGGGCGGTGCAAAAAAAACCGCGTCTGCCGGGGCGGCACGAAACCGCGTCAGCCGGGGCGGCGCGAAAACTGCGTCAGCCGGGGCGAAAGAAAAAAAAAAACGCGTCTGCCGGGGCGAGCCCGGGTGCGGCACCACCGGGAAAACTGTGGCAAACAGACATGGCGATCGAGTGAGTGGGCCGCCAGCCAGGCACAGCCGAAAAGTGCTAAGTCCGAACTGCGTCTGCCGGGGCGGCACGAAACCGCGTCAGCCGGGGCGGCGCGAAAACCGCGTCTGCCGGGGCGGCACGAAACCCGCGTCAGCCGGGGCGGCGCGAAAATCTGCGTCAGCCGGGGCGAGCCCGGGTGCGCACCACCGGGAAAACTGTGGCAAACAGACATGGCGATCGAGTGAGTGGGGCCGCCAGCCAGGCACAGCCGAAAAGTGCTAAGTCCGAACTGCGTCTGCCGGGGCGGGCACGAAACCGCGTCAGCCGGGGCGGCGCGAAAACCGCGTCTGCCGGGGCGGCACGAAACCGCGTCAGCCGGGGCGGCGCGAAAACTGCGTCAGCCGGGGCGAGCCCGGGTGCGGCACCACCGGGAAAACTGTGGCAAACAGACATGGCGATCGAGTGAGTGGGCCGCCAGCCAGGCACAGCCGAAAAGTGCCAAGTCCGAACTGCGTCAGCCGGGGCGGCAAAAACCGCGTCAGCCGGGGCGGCGCAAAAAACCGCGTCTGCCCGGGGCGGCACGAAACCGCGTCAGCCGGGGCGGCGCGAAAACTGCGTCAGCCGGGGCGAAAGAAAAAAAAAAAACGCGTCTGCCGGGGCGAGCCCGGGTGCGGCACCACCGGGAAAACTGTGGCAAACAGACATGGCGATCGAGTGAGTGGGCCGCCAGCCAGGCACAGCCGAAAAGTGCTAAGTCCGAACTGCGTCTGCCGGGGCGGCACGAAACCGCGTCAGCCGGGGCGGCGCGAAAACCGCGTCTGCCGGGGCGGCACGAAACCGCGTCAGCCGGGGGCGGCGCGAAAACTGCGTCAGCCGGGGCGAGCCCGGGTGCGGCACCACCGGGAAAACTGTGGCAAACAGACATGGCGATTGAGTGAGTGGGCCGCCAGCCAGGCACAGCCGAAAAGTGCTAAGTCCGAACTGCGTCTGCCGGGGCGGCACGAAAACCGCGTCAGCCGGGGCGGCGCGAAAACCGCGTCTGCCGGGGCGGCACGAAACCGCGTCAGCCGGGGCGGCGCGAAAACTGCGTCAGCCGGGGCGAGCCCGGGTGCGGCACCACCGGGAAAACTGTGGCAAACAGACATGGCGATCGAGTGAGTGGGCCGCCAGCCAGGCACAGCCGAAAAGTGCTAAGTCCGAACTGCGTCTGCCGGGGCGGCACGAAACCGCGTCAGCCGGGGCGGCGCGAAAACCGCGTCTGCCGGGGCGGCACGAAACCGCGTCAGCCGGGGGCGGCGCGAAAACTGCGTCAGCCGGGGCGAGCCCGGGTGCGGCACCACCGGGAAAACTGTGGCAAACAGACATGGCGATCGAGTGAGTGGGCCGCCAGCCAGGCACAGCCGAAAAGTGCAAAGTCCGAACCGTGTCAGCCGGGGCGACGCAAAAAACCGCGTCAGCCGGGGCGGCGCGAAAACCGCGTCTGCCGGGGCGGCACGAAACCGCGTCAGCCGGGGCGGCGCGAAAACTGCGTCAGCCGGGGCGAGCCCGGGTGCGGCACCACCGGGAAAACTGTGGCAAACAGACATGGCGATTGAGTGAGTGGGCCGCCAGCCAGGCACAGCCGAAAAGTGCTAAGTCCGAACTGCGTCTGCCGGGGCGGCACGAAACCGCGTCAGCCGGGGCGGCGCGAAAACCGCGTCTGCCGGGGCGGCACGAAACCGCGTCAGCCGGGGCGGCGCGAAAACTGCGTCAGCCGGGGCGAGCCCGGGTGCGGCACCACCGGGAAAACTGTGGCAAACAGACATGGCGATCGAGTGAGTGGGCCGCCAGCCAGCACAGCCGAAAAGTGCTAAGTCCGAACTGCGTCTGCCGGGGCGGCACGAAACCGCGTCAGCCGGGGCGGCGCGAAAACCGCGTCTGCCGGGGCGGCACGAAACCGCGTCAGCCGGGGCGGCGCGAAAACTGCGTCAGCCGGGGCGAGCCCGGGTGCGGCACCACCGGGAAAACTGTGGCAAACAGACATGGCGATCGAGTGAGTGGGCCGCCAGCCAGGCACAGCCGAAAAGTGCAAAGTCCGAACCGTGTCAGCCGGGGCGACGCAAAAACCGCGTCAGCCGGGGCGGCGCGAAAACCGCGTCTGCCGGGGCGGCACGAAACCGCGTCAGCCGGGGCGGCGCGAAAACTGCGTCAGCCGGGGCGAGCCCGGGTGCGGCACCACCGGGAAAACTGTGGCAAACAGACATGGCGATCGAGTGAGTGGGCCGCCAGCCAGGCACAGCCGAAAAGTGCTAAGTCCGAACTGCGTCAGCCGGGGCGGCAAAAACCGCGTCAGCCGGGGCGGCGCAAAAACCGCGTCTGCCGGGGCGAAATAAAAAAAAAAAACAAAGAAAAAAGCCCGCGCTTAATCAAAAGAAAACAAAGAAAAAAGCTTGCGCTTAATCAAAAGAAAACAAACAAAAAAAGTTCGCGCTTAAGCCTGGCGGTGGAACCACCGGGGCAAACAGACCTGGCGATCGAGTGAGTGGGCCGCCAGCCAGGCACAGCCAAAAAGTGCAAAGTCCGAACCGCGTCAGCCGGGGCGGCGCGAAAACCGCGTCAGCCGGGGCGGCGCGAAAACCGCGTCAGCCGGGGCGGCGCAAAAACCGCGTCAGCCGGGGCGGCGCAAAAACTGCGTCAGCCGGGGCGGCACGGAAAAACGAAAACCGCGTCAGCCGGGGCGACATCAAAATGAGGAAAAAAAAAAAAAAAAACTGCCTTAGACACCTGCGTACACTTTCATGCGTTTGGGCATATCTCTCTGTAACACGCGCGCCCCTCGTTACGCGCGGCACTCCTGTTTTCTCCGACACCCATATTTCGGCGGCATGTGGCACGCGCGCCGTCCCTACGCACGGCACACCGCAGTGCTTTCTCGATATTTTTCTTTTCCTCCAACACCGTCATCTATAGGCTTTTAGTGACCTGTTGCTCGTGGCACAAGTTCGCTTGCTCTGACACCTCTTGCATGCGCACCGTTTTTGCGCAC
>NW_027465347.1:27500-30462 GCF_043290135.1 Rhipicephalus microplus | reverse complement strand
CAGCCGGGGCGGCGCAAAAAAAAAAACCGCGTCTGCCGGGGCGGCACGAAACCGCGTCAGCGGGGCGGCGCGAAAACTGCGTCAGCCGGGGCGAAAGAAAAAAAAAAACGCGTCTGCCGGGGCGAGCCCGGGTGCGGCACCACCGGGAAAACTGTGGCAAAACAGACATGGCGATCGAGTGAGTGGGCCGCCAGCCAGGCACAGCCGAAAAGTGCTAAGTCCGAACTGCGTCTGCCGGGGCGGCACGAAACCGCGTCAGCCGGGGGCGGCGCGAAAACCGCGTCTGCCGGGGCGGCACGAAACCGCGTCAGCCGGGGCGGCGCGAAAACTGCGTCAGCCGGGGCGAGCCCGGGTGCGGCACCACCGGGAAAACTGTGGCAAACAGACATGGCGATCGAGTGAGTGGGCCGCCAGCCAGGCACAGCCGAAAAGTGCTAAGTCCGAACTGCGTCTGCCGGGGCGGCACGAAACCGCGTCAGCCGGGGCGGCGCGGAAAACCGCGTCTGCCGGGGGCGGCACGAAACCGCGTCAGCCGGGGGCGGCGCGAAAACTGCGTCAGCCGGGGCGAGCCCGGGTGCGGCACCACCGGGAAAACTGTGGCAAACAGACATGGCGATCGAGTGTAGTGGGCGCCAGCCAGGCACAGCCGAAAAGTGCTAAGTCCGAACTGCGTCAGCCGGGGCGGCAAAAAACCGCGTCAGCCGGGGCGGCGCAAAAAAACGCGTCTGCCGGGGCGGCACGAAACCGCGTCAGCCGGGGCGGCGCGAAAACTGCGTCAGCCGGGGCGAAAGAAAAAAAAAAACGCGTCTGCCGGGGCGAGCCGGGTGCGGCACCACCGGGAAAACTGTGGCAAACAGACATGGCGATCGAGTGAGTGGGCCGCCAGCCAGGCACAGCCGAAAAGTGCTAAGTCCGAACTGCGTCTGCCGGGGCGGCACGAAACCGCGTCAGCCGGGGCGGCGCGAAAACCGCGTCTGCCGGGGCGGCACGAAACCCGGTCAGCCGGGGCGGCGCGAAAACTGCGTCAGCCGGGGCGAGCCCGGGTGCGGCACCACCGGGAAAAACTGTGGCAAACAGACATGGCGATTGAGTGAGTGGGCCGCCAGCCAGGCACAGCCGAAAAGTGCTAAGTCCGAACTGCGTCTGCCGGGGCGGCACGAAACCGCGTCAGCCGGGGCGGCGCGAAAACCGCGTCTGCCGGGGGCGGCACGAAACCGCGCAGCCGGGGCGGCGCGAAAACTGCGTCAGCCGGGGCGAGCCCGGGTGCGGCACCACCGGGAAAACTGTGGCAACAGACATGGCGATCGAGTGAGTGGGCCGCCAGCCAGGCACAGCCGAAAAGTGCTAAGTCCGAACTGCGTCTGCCGGGGCGGCACGAAACCGCGTCAGCCGGGGCGGCGCGAAAACCGCGTCTGCCGGGGCGGCACGAAACCGCGTCAAGCCGGGGCGGCGCGGAAAACTGCGTCAGCCGGGGCGAGCCCGGGTGCGGCACCACCGGGAAAGAACTGTGGCAAAACAGACATGGCGATCGAGTGAGTGGGCCGCCAGCCAGGCACAGCCGAAAAGTGCAAAGTCCGACTCCGTGTCAGCCGGGGCGGCCGCCAAAACCGCGTCAGCCGGGGCGGCGCGAAAACCGCGTCTGCCGGGGCGGCACGAAACCGCGTCAGCCGGGGCGGCGCGAAAACAACTGAGTCAGCCGGGGCGAGCCCGGGTGCGGCACCACCGGGAAAACTGTGGCAAACAGACATGGCGATCGAGTGAGTGGGCCGCCAGCCAGGCACAGCCGAAAAGTGCAAAGTCCGAACCGTGTCAGCCGGGGCGACGCAAAAAAACCGCGTCAGCCGGGGCGGCGCGAAAACCGCGTCTGCCGGGGCGGCACGAAACCGCGTCAGCCGGGGCGGCGCGAAAACTGCGTCAGCCGGGGCGAGCCCGGGTGCGGCACCACCGGGGGAAAACTGTGGCAAACAGACATGGCGATCGAGTGAGTGGGCCGCCAGCCAGGCACAGCCGAAAAGTGCTAAGTCCGAACTGCGTCAGCCGGGGCGGCAAAAACCGCGTCAGCCGGGGCGGCGCAAAAACCGCGTCTGCCGGGGCGAAATAAAAAAAAAAAAACAAAGAAAAAAGCCCGCGCTTAATCAAAAGAAAACAAAGAAAAAAGCTTGCGCTTAATCAAAAGAAAACAAACAAAAAAAAAGTTCGCGCTTAAGCCTGGCGGTGGAACCACCGGGGCAAACAGACCTGGCGATCGAGTGAGTGGGCCGCCAGCCGGGGTGAGCCAAAAAAGTGCAAAGTCCGAACCGCGTCAGCCGGGGCGACGCAAAAACCGCGTCCAGCCGGGGCGGCGCGAAAACCCGCGTCAGCCGGGGCGGCGCGAAAAACCGCGTCAGCCGGGGCGGCGCAAAAACCGCGTCAGCCGGGGCGGCGCAAAAACTGCGTCAGCCGGGGCGGCACGGAAAAACGAAAACCGCGTCAGCCGGGGCGACATCAAAATGAGGAAAAAAAAAAAAAAACTGCCTTAGGACACCTGCGTACACTTTCATGCGTTTGGGCATATCTCTCTGTAACACGCGCGCCCCTCGTTACGCGCGGCACTCTGTTTTCTCCGACACCCATATTTCGGCGGCATGTGGCACGCGCGCCCGTCCCTACGCACGGCACCACCGCAGTGCTTTCTCGATATTTTTTCTTTTCCTCCAACACCGTCATCTATAGGCTTTTAGTGACCTGTTGCTCGTGGCACAAGTTCGCTTGCTCTGACACCTCTTGCATGCGCACCGTTTTTGCGCACGGTGCTATGCCGCAAAGCACGGCAGTCGCATGCGTTTCCTCTCAGGCACCTCTTTTTTGACACAACGCTGTGGTGCTTAGAAACACACGCGCCGCTTTTGCGCACAGAACTCCACCGTACAGCACGGTAGTCACGTTTGTTCCACACGAACAGCAGTGTTGCATCGTGCTACGA
>NW_027465347.1:7500-22500 GCF_043290135.1 Rhipicephalus microplus | reverse complement strand
TTCGGTGCTGGGCTCGGTCCCGTTTCGCTCGCAGCTACTCGGGGAATCCCTGTTGGTTTCTTTTCCTCCGCTTAGTGATATGCTTAAATTCAGCGGGTTGTCTCGCCTGATCTGAGGTCGACAGCGGATACATTCGCTTCCATCAACTTCCTGCACGACCGCGTGCGCTCGCCCTACCAAGTGCGCCCGCAACCCTGTACAGGGCCACTTCTTCACAAGGCTGGCAATCGGCTTCCCCGCTGCACGCGTGCGGCGCACAACCGGTGTGACGTGGAAGTGACGGGACACGTTCGTAAACCCATCGCGAACCGAGTACGACGCCCTACCAAGTGCGCCCGCAACCCTGTACAGGGTCACATCTTCACAAGGCTGGCAAGCGGCATTCCGCTGCGCGCGTGCGTCGTCCGAGCAGTTGCGTGATAAACGACCGTGTCGAAAGCCCAAACACCGCCGAGGCCAGTCGCCGCCGCCGCAAGGGCAGCCACGCAGCCTGGCGAGAGGCATCGTCTCGTGTAGCGTCGCCCCCGCCCCAACTGGAGTGGCCCAGTTTTTTGAACGGGACGGGAACTGCGAAGCACTTAGACCGACGGCGGACTACGACGAGAACGCCTTAAGCTTCGCCAACGTTTCGCCAACTCGTGCGGGAGACTTTTTCCGCTTCGCGGCAAGTCGTCGCGCCGTGCTCTCCGCATCAACCGCGTACGCAGCGAACCGCAAACGTCGGGCGCAGCCTCCTCACCTCCCTGCGCTTTGCGCGCGAACGTTCCCTGTTCGCGCGGCAAAGCCTGGAGGAGGCACGGCCCCGCAGCGTGTTCGAGCGCCCGGTCTACGGGACACCCTGCTTACTTCGAGGGCAACAAGCGCAACGCAAGGCTGCGATCTCGCGCACTTTGCGCACGGCTGGAGAAGCTTTGCTGGCCGGCTTTCGCTCCTCGTGTTTACCGTGCGTTAAAGTTGCGCGTCCGTGGCTCTCGCAGCTCTTGCGCGCCCGGTCGCAGAGAGGAGTACGCAACCTCGACCGCACTTTCCCTGCAGGCTTCCTTCCGACTCGAAGTCCTGCGGCGGTCTCAACGAGGTGCCACATCCTCAATGCAGTCGGTCGCCCCCGTTTCGGTTGGGCTCTGGCACGACGGTCGCCACCGTCTCGCCCTTGAGTGGCCGCTGTTGGCGCTCGCTGTGAGGTGTTCAGCGTGCTGTCCGTGTTGCCGACGCGGTCAAAACGAGTCGACGGCTCACGTTCCCTTGTGCGCCGAAGGCTCTCTTGATATGTGATCCGACCCTCAGACAGACGAAGCCAAGGGAAGACCCAAGGCCGCAATGTGCGTTCAAAGAATCAGTGCTCAGTGTGTCCTGCAATTCACACCAAGTCTCGCAGCTGGCTGCGTTCTTCATCGACCCGAGAACCGAGTGATCCACCGCTTAGAGTCGTGAAAAAGTGTTTGTTCAATTCCGTACAGTCAAAACCAAACGTTTCTGGCACTCGGCCAAACAGTGGCCAAGAAGGGCGCTTTTCAGCGCACGCTTGGACTCCAAAACTCTGCCGCGCCTTTTTCGGCTGCCGCAAATCGAGCAAACGGTGTGTTTCGGACGGCGTTTCGCTTTCGCTACTTGCGAGTGCTTTCGTGGTCCACCCCTCTATAAATACTCGGGAGGCGTCGAAGCCGGTTCTCCAAGCCGGACCCGTAGGTATCGTTGTGTGCTCGCTCTCATTGGCCCGCCTAACCAGAAAATGCCTGCGGTACACCCATTTGGATAAGAGTGCACGCAGATGCGGGCCTCGACGGCTACACATTTCCTCGGGCGGCCGCCTCCCGGCCTCCGTGGAGCGCGGGATGCACGGTCCCATCGACAAGCCTCTCCCGTTTTTACCGTGGCGTCGCGGTTCACCACGGCAGGCGGGTCGGTCTCCTCCGCATAAAAAGGGGGACCCCCGCTTTTTGTTCCACGAAATCGCACAAGCTTTTTTCGCATCCACGGTTTGCCACCGCACACCAAAATGCCGATCCGGCTGCCTACTTTAGCCAACAGGTGGAGCCAGGCGCGCCGTACTTGCGCGGCACTTCCCACGTCCACCGAAGTCGGTGCCAAGGACCACTTTCGGCGCCGGAGCCGCGTACGAGCCTACTCGAGGCGGAAGAACGAAGCCAGCAAGGGCCTGGCCGCAAGTGCGTTCAATTGTCGGGACGTCCAAGTCCCTCGTTCTTCCGTGCTTCCTCTTTCGGCAAGTCGTTGCGGCACCTTCCCAAAGCGCGCAGACCCGCTAATCGCGACGAGCGCGACGTGGCCGTGCCGCCTTTCCCTCGGCAGCAAGCAAAACGCCTGGCAACGTCGACGCTCCCCTAACCGCGATCTCGCACCGTGTTTCGTGTGGCGAATTCAAAAGCCGGCCGGCGCTGCTGCAACCATTACGGTCGGTACGCATACGCCGCGGAGGGCGGGACGGTCATCGGAGCGTGCGGTTCCTCCATCGAGTACTGCGCACCTCGGCCGTCGCATCGCCGTGCCATGACCGGCCGCGCGTCAACGCGAACCGGTGCCAGCGAGATCCCTCGCCTGCAAGAACCGACCGGCAGCCTCCGTCACCCGAGGACGCGGAGGCGCTTGCCGCGGACGGCGGGACGGTATGCACTGGTGCACAGCGGACCCGTCACATCGCCAGTTCCTTGACCGACCGCCGACGCTTGTGCCGTTCCTCTCGTACTTGGCAGTCGCCGCGCGATTGTCGGGTCTCGTTCTTGCACGCTCGAACGGTCGGGAGGGCACTCGGCTGGCGTTTCGGGAACGCGCAGCCTCGCCTTCTACCGACGTAACCACGACTCGCCGTTCGCGCTCCGCCGCTCCTGTTTACAGTACTAGGCGGTCCCGCAGCGGTCGGGTCGCGCATTTCGAGCGCTTCGAGCCACGGTGCAGTGGCGGGTCGAAAGCCGACCTATGAGTGCGTTGCGCCGTTTGTACCCGCGTCCGCCACCTGGCCGACCGTCCAAGGTCGCGGTGTTGGCGTCCGCTGGGCGCAACAATTTGTCACGGGGTGCCGCTCCACATTCAGGCAGCCCCGTGGGGAAAAGCCGACCCCGCGTCCAAACGGGGTCAGCGGCAGAAAGTGTCGGGCGCAGACGCAGCTGAGGCGCTCACCCTTCACAATCCGTTAATGATCCTTCCGCAGGTTCACCTACGGAAACCTTGTTACGACTTTTACTTCCTCTAAATGATCAAGTTTGGTCATCTTTCCAACAGACCGGCGCAACCGAAAGGCCGCGCCGGACATCGGTCCGAAGACCTCACTAAATCATTCAATCGGTAGTAGCGACGGGCGGTGTGTACAAAGGGCAGGGACGTAATCAACGCGAGCTTATGACTCGCGCTTACTGGGAATTCCTCGTTCAAGGGGAACAATTGCAAGCCCCTATCCCAATCACGAAAGAAGTTCCACGGGTTACCCAGTCTTTTCAGACAGGGATAAAGACACGCTGCTTCCTTCAGTGTAGCGCGCGTGCGGCCCCGGACATCTAAGGGCATCACAGACCTGTTATTGCTCTGTTTCGTGCGGCTAGGAGCCGCTTGTCCCTCTAAGAAGGTTGTAAGGTGCTGGGAACCCCGCACCTATTTAATAGGCTAGAGTCTCGTTCGTTATCGGAATTAACCAGACAAATCGCTCCACCAACTAAGAACGGCCATGCACCACCATCCACCGAATCAAGAAAGAGCTCTCAATCTGTCAATCCTCCCAGTGTCCGGGCCGGGTAAGTTTTCCCGTGTTGAGTCAAATTAAGCCGCAGGCTCCACTCCTGGTGGTGCCCTTCCGTCAATTCCTTTAAGTTTCAGCTTTGCAACCATACTTCCCCCGGAACCCAAATACTTTGGTTTCCCGGAAGCTGCCCGCCGAGTCATTTGAGTAACTCAGGCGGATCGCTGGTTGGCATCGTTTATGGTCAGAACTAGGGCGGTATCTGATCGCCTTCGAACCTCTGACTTTCGTTCTTGATCAATGAAAACATTCTTGGCAAATGCTTTCGCAGTAGTTCGTCTTGCGACGGTCCAAGAATTTCACCTCTAGCGCCGCAATACGAATGCCCCCGTCCGTCCCTCTTAATCATTACCTCGTATTCCAAAAACCAACAGAACAGAAACGAGGTCTTGTTCTATTATTCCATGCAAGTTTATTCAGGCGACTCGCCTGCGTTGAGCACTCTAATTTTTTCAAAGTAAAAGCACCGGCCATCTCGAGGCACACAATGAAGTGCACCAAGAAAGAACCGGCATGATGTTCAGTCCGAGCCGTCGCATCGGGTAGATGCACTACTCGTCTGGAACTGAGATCCAACTACGAGCTTTTTAACCGCAGCAGCTTTAGTATACGCTATTGGAGCTGGAATTACCGCGGCTGCTGGCACCAGACTTGCCCTCCAATTGATCCTCGTTAAAGGATTTAGAGTGTACTCATTTCAATTACGGGGCCTCAAAAGAGTCCCGTATTGTTATTTTTCGTCACTACCTCCCCGTGCCGGGAGTGGGTAATTTGCGCGCCTGCTGCCTTCCTTGGATGTGGTAGCCGTTTCTCAGGCTCCCTCTCCGGAATCGAACCCTGATTCTCCGTTACCCGTAACAACCATGGTAAGCAAGTAACCTACCATCGAAAGTTGATAAGGCAGACACTTGAAAGAAACGTCGCCGGCTCGTGGCCATGCGATCAGCACAAAGTTATCCAGAGTCACCACACAATACGGGCCGAAACCCGATCGATCTTGGTCTAATAAAAGCACCCGTTACCCAAAGGGCTCCAGGCTCACTGCATGTATTAGCTCTAGAATTGCCACAGTTATCCAAGTAGGAAGAAACGATCTAAGGAACCATAACTGATTTAATGAGCCATTCGCGGTTTCGCCTTATTTCGGCATGTACTTAGACATGCATGGCTTAATCTTTGAGACAAGCATATGATTACTGGCAGGATCAACCAGGTAATCGTTCGACTGCGCGTCCGTCCTCGCCTTCGGCGGGCCGGACGCAGTCTGTGTGCGGCGGAGGCCACCTTCAGGCGCCCCAACACGCTTATTTTGCACTCCGAGATGACGGCGTTCGAGCTCGCTACGGCACAACCTTCCCGAAAGACGAGTGGGAGCCGTGCGGCAAGAAGCACGTTCATGCTCGCTCTTTTTCGTTGCATCGACTCGGTCGCGCCGTGCGGGTTGCCCAAGCCCGCTGCACTGTCGGTGGACCGGCCGGAACTAGCAACGGAGCCGAGACTGCAAAGCCGCCAGACGACGGGTCACGCCCGCGTCTTCGGCGCTTTCGCATCTGAATCGCCCGAGGACGACACGGAACACACCTCGATATCGTGGTAAAACGGCACCGTCCGACAACCAGCCCCTAACGCATCAAGCGGATGAGGCTGCAGACGACTGCCGTGGATTCCCCTGGAGCAGACCCGAGGACACGCTTGACGAGGCCGAAGCCCGCCGCATATCAGACACCCGGTCGCTTTCGCGTACGCCGCTCACGAGAACCCCCACATAATAGCAGCGATAAGTACCCAGACCTCCTTGGGCACTAATACGAGCGTACTCGAGAAAATTTCACCGCGGGTGTGCCCCGAAACGTGTGGCACGTTGAGCGTGCCACAAGTCTACGTCGCTCTCAAACCCGCCGAGGTCGTAGAATTTGCGACCCTACTCACGAAATTCCCACCGAGGATACGGCCGCAAACGTACCGCACCTTGGGTAGGCCACGAGTTTGTGCAACACTACGCTGACGGCACAGCACCGAGGTCGTGCGCGCACGCACGGGAAAATTCCGCCGCGGTTTCTGCCGAAAACGTGAGGCACCACGACTCTCCGCAAGTTCGCGTCGACTGCGAAAGACCGAAGTCGTGAACGACGTGTCCGCTACTCGCCGCCGACACGCTGGACACCAAACGTACAACGACTCGACGGCGTCGTAGAGGCCCACGACGCGGTTTTCCTTAACGACGTCTCGGCGTGGCACCGACAGGTTAGAACGGCCGACCAACGTTCCCTGTCCGCCGTTCGGCTCAGTCGAAGAGCTCGGCGACTTCGGCAACGCTGCGAAGCCGCACGGTGACGCACGCCATGTCCCCATTTTTTTTTTTTTTTTCTTTCTGCGTCTGCCGGGGTGCCCCTATAATAGCAGCGATAAGCACCCAGACCGCCGTGGGTCGCTCGCCCCGGCTGACGTGGTTTTTCGTACTCCTGCGGCGGTCGCCGTCAAGCACGTCCAAATACGCTACTTTCGTGGGCGCATTCACGCTCTTTCGCTTCGCCGGAGTGCCAGCACTCACTCTGCCAAAAACGGCGAACATCCGAGCGGCGGTTCCCACTTTTGCGTCGGCGTCGCAAACCCCGCCCCGGCAGACGAGGTTTGCCGTACTCGTGCGACGGTGGCCGGCGGGCACGTCGAAAGACGCCGATATCGTGCGCGAATTGGCGCACCTTGGCTTCACCGGAGTGCCGCCACTGACTCCTCCAAAAACGGCGAAGATCCGAGCGGCGCTTCCCACTTTCGCATCGGCGTCCCGAACTCCGCCCCGGCTGACGCGGTTTACCGTACTCGTGCGACGGTCGCCGGCGAGCACGTGGAAAGACGCCGATATCGTGCCCGAATCGGCTCCGTTCGGCTTCGCCGGAGTGCCAGCACTGGCTCGGCGAAAGACGACGAACATCCGAGCGACGGTTCTCACTATTGCGTACGCGTCGCAAACCCCGCCCCGGCAGACGCACTTTGCCGTACTCGTGCGACGGTCGCCGGCGAGCACGTAGAAAGACGCCGATATCGTGCCGGAATCGGCCCCGTTTGGCTTCGCCGGAGTGCCAGCACTCACTCGGCCACAAACGGCGAACATCCGAGCGGCGGTTCCCACTTAGCCGTCGGCGTCCCGAACTCCGCCCCGGCAGACGCGGTTGCCGAGCTCGTGCGACTAGCGACCGCGAAGCCGTCTCGCGACGCCGCTTTCGTGCGCGGCTCCCACTGCGACCTGGGTCACCCGAGGTCGACGAGCAAGAAAGAATGTCGAAAAAAAATTTTTTTTTTTTTTGCGTCTGCCGGGGTGCCCCTATAATAGCAGCGATAAGCACCCAGACCGCCATGGGTCGCTCGCCCCGGCTGACGTGGTTTTTCGTTTTCCTGCGGTGGTCGTCGTCAAGCACGTCCAAACACGCCACTTTCGTGGGCGCATTCGCGCTCTTTCGCTTCGCCGGAGTGCCAGCACTCACTCTGCCAAAAACGGCGAACATCCTAGTGGCGGTTCCCACTTTTGCGTCGGCGTCGCCAACCCCGCCCCGGCATACGCGGTTTGCCGTACTCGTGCGGCGGTGGCCGGCGGGCACGTCGAAAGACACCGATATCGTGCGCGAGTCGATGCTTCTTGGTCTCGCAGGAGGGCCGCCACTCACTCCTGCAAAAACGGCGAAGATCCGAGCGGCGCTTCCCACTTTTTCGTCGGCATCGCAAACCTCGCCCCGGCAGACGCGCTTTGCCGTACTCGTGCGACGGTCGCCGGCGAGCACGTCGAAATACGCCGATATCGTGCCCGAATCGGCCCCGTTTCGCTTCGCCGGAGTGCCAGCACTCACTCGGCCAAAAACGGCGAACATCCGAGCAGCGGTACCCACTTAGCCGTCGGCATCCCGAACTCCGCGCCGGCTGACGCGGTTGCCGAGCTCGTGCGACTAGCGACCGCGAACGCGTCTCGCGACGCCGCTTTCGTGCGCGGCTCCCATTGCGACCTGGGTTACCCGAGCTCGACCAGCAAAAAAGAAGGTCGAAAAAAAATTTTTTTTTTCTGCGTCTGCCGGGGTGCCCCTATAATAGCAGCGATAAGCACCCAGACCGCCGTGGGTCGCTCGCCCCGGCTGACGTGGTTTTTCGTACTCCTGCAGCGGTCGCCGTCAAGCACGTCCAAATACGCCACTTTCGTGGGCGCTTTCGCGCTCTTTCGCGTCGCCGGTGTGCCAGCACTCACTCTGCCAAAAACGGCGAACATCCTAGTGGCGGTTCCCACTTTTGCGTCGGCGTCGCCAACCCCGCCCCGGCATACGCGGTTTGCCGTACTCGTGCGGCGGTGGCCGGCGGGCACGTCGAAAGACACCGATATCGTGCGCGAGTCGATGCTTCTTGGTCTCGCAGGAGGGCCGCCACTCACTCCTGCAAAAACGGCGAAGATCCGAGCGGCGCTTCCCACTTTTTCGTCGGCATCGCAAACCTCGCCCCGGCAGACGCGCTTTGCCGTACTCGTGCGACGGTCGCCGGCGAGCACGTCGAAATACGCCGATATCGTGCCCGAATCGGCCCCGTTTCGCTTCGCCGGAGTGCCAGCACTCACTCGGCCAAAAACGGCGAACATCCGAGCAGCGGTACCCACTTAGCCGTCGGCATCCCGAACTCCGCGCCGGCTGACGCGGTTGCCGAGCTCGTGCGACTAGCGACCGCGAACGCGTCTCGCGACGCCGCTTTCGTGCGCGGCTCCCATTGCGACCTGGGTTACCCGAGCTCGACCAGCAAAAAAGAAGGTCGAAAAAAAATTTTTTTTTTCTGCGTCTGCCGGGGTGCCCCTATAATAGCAGCGATAAGCACCCAGACCGCCGTGGGTCGCTCGCCCCGGCTGACGTGGTTTTTCGTACTCCTGCAGCGGTCGCCGTCAAGCACGTCCAAATACGCCACTTTCGTGGGCGCTTTCGCGCTCTTTCGCGTCGCCGGTGTGCCAGCACTCACTCTGCCAAAAACGGCCAACATCCGAGCGGCGGTTCCCACTTTTGCGTCGGCGTCGTAAACCCCGCCCCGGCAGACGCGGTTTGCCCTACTCGTTCGACGGTCGCCGGCGAGCGCGTCGAAAGACGCCGATATCGTGCGCTAATTGGCGCTCCTTGGCTTCTCCGGAGTGCCGCCACTCACTCCTCCAAAAACGGCGAAGATCCGAGCGGCGTTCTCCACTTTCGCATCGGCGTCCCGAACTCCGCCCGGGCTGACGCGGTTTACCGTACTCGTGCGACGGTCGCCGCCGGGCACGTCGAAAGACGCCGATATCGTGCCGTAATCGGCCCCGTTTGGCTTCGCCCGAGTGCCAGCACTCACTCGGCCAAAAACGGCGAACATCCGAGCAGCGTTTCCCACTTTCGCATCGGCGTCCCGAAGCCCGCCCCGGCAGACGCGGTTTGCCCTACTCGAGCGACGGTCGCCGGCGATCACGTCGAAAGGCGCCGAATTCGTGCACGAATCGATGCTTCTTGGTCTCGCAGGAGGGCCGCCACTCACTCCTGCAAAAACGGCGAAGATCCGAGTTGCGCTTCCCACTTTTTCGTCGGCGTCCCGAACTACGCCCCGGCTGACGCGGTTTACCGTACTCGTGCGACGGTCGCCGGCGGGCACTTCAAAATACGCCGATTTCGTGGGCGCATTCACGCTGTTTCGCTTCCCCGGAGTGCCAACACTCACTCTGCCGAAAGCGGCGATCATCCGAGCGGCGGTTCCCACTTTTGCGTCGGCTTCGCAAACGGCGCCCCGGCAGACGCGCTCGTGCGACGTACTCGTGCGACGGTCGCCGGCGAGCACGTCGAAAGACGCCGATATCGTGCTCGAATCGACCCCGTTTCGCTTCGCCGGAGTGCTGCCAGTCACGGCGCAGAGAACGGCGAACAAGTGTTTTTTTTTTTTTTCCTAGAATTTGTGTTATAGAAGGCACATTTGATATCGGACGATAATTTTCAACTTTATCACGCGCACCGATTTTCGTGTAGAGGTTTGCAAGTTTATGGGAATTTCTCCACTTGGAATAATGCGATTTAGTAGTACTACGAGAACTTCATGGATGTACTCAAGGGTACGGGGCAAGTCAGTTACGTCAACACCTGCAGATTTTTTACACTTCAAACTGAAAATTGTTGGTTGTGAGTCCTCGTGTGATATTAAAGGCCGATTCGCTAACACATAGAACAAAGAAAGAAAGGAAGAAAAAACGCCCGCGCTCGCTCAAGAAACCTGGGTTCGCAACAAGTGGCAACAACAAGCAACCGAGCGAGTGCGCCAAAACCCGTGGCGGCCGAACAAACGCGAAGTCCCAACCGCGTCAGCCGGGGCGGCACGGGACAGGAAAAATCACTTCAGCCGGGGCGGCGGGGCACCGAATAAACCTCGTCACCTCGTCGCAGGATAAAAGAGGAAACAAAAAGTCTAAACAGCGTCTGCTGGAGCGAATGCGTAATAAAACAACAACAACAACAAAAAAAAAACACCCGCGCTCAAGAAGTCTGCAATCCTCACAAAAGGCGACTGTGACCGAGCAGCGTCAGCCGGGGCCGTGCGGAAACGGAAAAACCGCGACTACCGGGGCGTCGAGGCACCGAAAAATCCACTTCAGCCGCGGCGAAAAAAAAAACAAAAAGAAAGACGGAGGGGGGGGGGGGAACCACGTCTGCCGGGGCGAAGGAAAAAAAAAAACGCGTCTGCCGGGGCGAGCCCGGGTGCGGCACCACCGGGAAAACTGTGGCAAACAGACATGGCGATCGAGTGAGTGGGCCGCCAGCCAGGCTCAGCCAAAAAGTGCAAAGTCCGAACTGCGTCAGCCGGGGCGGCAAAAACCGCGTCAGCCGGGGCGGCGCAAAAAACCGCGTCTGCCGGGGCGGCACGAAACCGCGTCAGCCGGGGCGGGGCGAAAACTGCGTCAGCCGGGGCGAAAAGAAAAAAAAAAAACGCGTCTGCCGGGGCAAGCCCGGGTGCGGCACCACCGGGAAAACTGTGGCAAACAGACATGGCGATCGAGTGAGTGGGCCGCCAGCCAGGCACAGCCGAAAAGTGCAAAGTCCGAACCGTGTCAGCCGGGGCGACGCAAAAACCGCGTCAGCCGGGGCGGCGCGAAAACCGCGTCAGCCGGGGCGGCACGAAACCGCGTCAGCCGGGGCGGCGCGAAAACTGCGTCAGCCGGGGCGGCGCGAAAACCTCGTCAGCCGGGGCGAGCGAAAAGGGGGGGGGGGAACCACGTCTGCCGGGGCGAAAGAAAAAAAAACGCGTCTGCCGGGGCGAGCCCGGGTGCGGCACCACCGGGAAGACTGTGGCAAACAGACATGGCGATCGAGTGAGTGGGCCGCCAGCCAGGCTCAGCCCAAAAAGTGCCAAGTCCGAACTGCGTCAGCCGGGGCGGCAAAAACCGCGTCAGCCGGGGCGGCGCGAAAACCGCGTCTGCCGGGGCGGCGCGAAAACTGCGTCTGCCGGGGCGAGCCCGGGTGCGGCACCACCGGGAAAACTGTGGCAAACAGACATGGCGATCGAGTGAGTGGGCCGCCAGCCAGGCACAGCCGAAAAGTGCTAAGTCCGAACTGCGTCTGCCGGGGCGGCACGAAACCGCGTCAGCCGGGGCGGCGCGAAAACCGCGTCTGCCGGGGCGGCACGAAACCGCGTCAGCCGGGGCGGCGCGAAAACTGCGTCAGCCGGGGCGAGCCCGGGTGCGGCACCACCGGGAAAACTGTGGCAAACAGACATGGCGATCGAGTGAGTGGGCCGCCAGCCAGGCACAGCCGAAAAGTGCTAAGTCCGAACTGCGTCTGCCGGGGCGGCACGAAACCGCGTCAGCCGGGGCGGCGCGAAAACCGCGTCTGCCGGGGCGGCACGAAACCGCGTCAGCCGGGGCGGCGCGAAAACTGCGTCAGCCGGGGCGAGCCCGGGTGCGGCACCACCGGGAAAACTGTGGCAAACAGACATGGCGATCGAGTGAGTGGGCCGCCAGCCAGGCACAGCCGAAAAGTGCTAAGTCCGAACTGCGTCAGCCGGGGCGGCAAAAACCGCGTCAGCCGGGGCGGCGCAAAAAACCGCGTCTGCCGGGGCGGCACGAAACCGCGTCAGCCGGGGCGGCGCGAAAACTGCGTCAGCCGGGGCGAAAGAAAAAAAAAAAAACGCGTCTGCCGGGGCGAGCCCGGGTGCGGCACCACCGGGAAAACTGTGGCAAACAGACATGGCGATCGAGTGAGTGGGCCGCCAGCCAGGCACAGCCGAAAAGTGCTAAGTCCGAACTGCGTCTGCCGGGGCGGCACGAAACCGCGTCAGCCGGGGCGGCGCGAAAACCGCGTCTGCCGGGGCGGCACGAAACCGCGTCAGCTGGGGCGGCGCGAAAACTGCGTCAGCCGGGGCGAGCCCGGGTGCGGCACCACCGGGAAAACTGTGGCAAACAGACATGGCGATCGAGTGAGTGGGCCGCCAGCCAGGCACAGCCGAAAAGTGCTAAGTCCGAACTGCGTCTGCCGGGGCGGCACGAAACCGCGTCAGCCGGGGCGGCGCGAAAACCGCGTCTGCCGGGGCGGCACGAAACCGCGTCAGCCGGGGCGGCGCGAAAACTGCGTCAGCCGGGGCGAGCCCGGGTGCGGCACCACCGGGAAAACTGTGGCAAACAGACATGGCGATCGAGTGAGTGGGCCGCCAGCCAGGCACAGCCGAAAAGTGCAAAGTCCGAACCGTGTCAGCCGGGGCGACGCAAAAACCGCGTCAGCCGGGGCGGCGCGAAAACCGCGTCAGCCGGGGCGGCACGAAACCGCGTCAGCCGGGGCGGCGCGAAAACTGCGTCAGCCGGGGCGGCGCGAAAACCTCGTCAGCCGGGGCGAGCGAAAAGGGGGGGGGGGGGGGGAACCACGTCTGCCGGGGCGAAAGAAAAAAAAAACGCGTCTGCCGGGGCGAGCCCGGGTGCGGCACCACCGGGAAGACTGTGGCAAACAGACATGGCGATCGAGTGAGTGGGCCGCCAGCCAGGCTCAGCCCAAAAAGTGCCAAGTCCGAACTGCGTCAGCCGGGGCGGCAAAAACCGCGTCAGCCGGGGCGGCGCGAAAACCGCGTCTGCCGGGGCGGCGCGAAAACTGCGTCAGCCGGGGCGAGCCCGGGTGCGGCACCACCGGGAAAACTGTGGCTAACAGACATGGCGATCGAGTGAGTGGGCCACCAGCCAGGCTCAGCCAAAAAGTGCCAAGTCCGAACTGCGTCAGCCGGGGCGGCAAAAACCGCGTCAGCCGGGGCGGTGCAAAAAAACCGCGTCTGCCGGGGCGGCACGAAACCGCGTCAGCCGGGGCGGCGCGAAAACTGCGTCAGCCGGGGCGAAAGAAAAAAAAAAACGCGTCTGCCGGGGCGAGCCCGGGTGCGGCACCACCGGGAAAACTGTGGCAAACAGACATGGCGATCGAGTGAGTGGGCCGCCAGCCAGGCACAGCCGAAAAGTGCTAAGTCCGAACTGCGTCTGCCGGGGCGGCACGAAACCGCGTCAGCCGGGGCGGCGCGAAAACCGCGTCTGCCGGGGCGGCACGAAACCGCGTCAGCCGGGGCGGCGCGAAAACTGCGTCAGCCGGGGCGAGCCCGGGTGCGGCACCACCGGGAAAACTGTGGCAAACAGACATGGCGATCGAGTGAGTGGGCCGCCAGCCAGGCACAGCCGAAAAGTGCTAAGTCCGAACTGCGTCTGCCGGGGCGGCACGAAACCGCGTCAGCCGGGGCGGCGCGAAAACCGCGTCTGCCGGGGCGGCACGAAACCGCGTCAGCCGGGGCGGCGCGAAAACTGCGTCAGCCGGGGCGAGCCCGGGTGCGGCACCACCGGGAAAACTGTGGCAAACAGACATGGCGATCGAGTGAGTGGGCCGCCAGCCAGGCACAGCCGAAAAGTGCTAAGTCCGAACTGCGTCAGCCGGGGCGGCAAAAACCGCGTCAGCCGGGGCGGCGCAAAAAACCGCGTCTGCCGGGGCGGCACGAAACCGCGTCAGCCGGGGCGGCGCGAAAACTGCGTCAGCCGGGGCGAAAGAAAAAAAAAAACGCGTCTGCCGGGGCGAGCCCGGGTGCGGCACCACCGGGAAAACTGTGGCAAACAGACATGGCGATCGAGTGAGTGGGCCGCCAGCCAGGCACAGCCGAAAAGTGCTAAGTCCGAACTGCGTCTGCCGGGGCGGCACGAAACCGCGTCAGCCGGGGCGGCGCGAAAACCGCGTCTGCCGGGGCGGCACGAAACCGCGTCAGCCGGGGCGGCGCGAAAACTGCGTCAGCCGGGGCGAGCCCGGGTGCGGCACCACCGGGAAAACTGTGGCAAACAGACATGGCGATTGAGTGAGTGGGCCGCCAGCCAGGCACAGCCGAAAAGTGCTAAGTCCGAACTGCGTCTGCCGGGGCGGCACGAAACCGCGTCAGCCGGGGCGGCGCGAAAACCGCGTCTGCCGGGGCGGCACGAAACCGCGTCAGCCGGGGCGGCGCGAAAACTGCGTCAGCCGGGGCGAGCCCGGGTGCGGCACCACCGGGAAAACTGTGGCAAACAGACATGGCGATCGAGTGAGTGGGCCGCCAGCCAGGCACAGCCGAAAAGTGCTAAGTCCGAACTGCGTCTGCCGGGGCGGCACGAAACCGCGTCAGCCGGGGCGGCGCGAAAACCGCGTCTGCCGGGGCGGCACGAAACCGCGTCAGCCGGGGCGGCGCGAAAACTGCGTCAGCCGGGGCGAGCCCGGGTGCGGCACCACCGGGAAAACTGTGGCAAACAGACATGGCGATCGAGTGAGTGGGCCGCCAGCCAGGCACAGCCGAAAAGTGCAAAGTCCGAACCGTGTCAGCCGGGGCGACGCAAAAACCGCGTCAGCCGGGGCGGCGCGAAAACCGCGTCTGCCGGGGCGGCACGAAACCGCGTCAGCCGGGGCGGCGCGAAAACTGCGTCAGCCGGGGCGAGCACGGGTGCGGCACCACCGGGAAAACTGTGGCAAACAGACATGGCGATCGAGTGAGTGGGCCGCCAGCCAGGCACAGCCGAAAAGTGCTAAGTCCGAACTGCGTCAGCCGGGGCGGCAAAAACCGCGTCAGCCGGGGCGGCGCAAAAACCGCGTCTGCCGGGGCGAAATAAAAAAAAAAAACAAAGAAAAAAGCCCGCGCTTAATCAAAAGAAAACAAAGAAAAAAGCTTGCGCTTAATCAAAAGAAAACAAACAAAAAAAGTTCGCGCTTAAGCCTGGCGGTGGAACCACCGGGGCAAACAGACCTGGCGATCGAGTG
>NW_027465347.1:0-2500 GCF_043290135.1 Rhipicephalus microplus | reverse complement strand
GTGAAAGATTTGATGTTGTTTTGAATGATTTAGTTATTAATAATAAAGGTAATCTTTGGATTGATTTCAGTTTTTTAATAAAAATGGTTTTTCGGCTATACCATGCTGGGGAGGCGTATGTAACCATTCGTTCTATACCCCTTTTATATATTAACTGTAGTGTGTTTCTATTTGTATGTTTGTCGTCTTTTATTGTACGACTTAAATTATACGTGACTTCGTCTACTTTTCTTTTTAAGTATTTTAGATGTGGGAGGAATGTTAGTTTTGTGTCCAAGACCACCCCTAGAATTTTCATTTCGTTAACCATTTTGATTTTATCCTGTCCGATTTTTATTTGGGGTTGATGGCTAATGTACTGCTTTCCGATTATCATATATTCCGATTTTTCCTTATTCAGGGTTATTCCTTTTTGATGTGCCCACTGATTTATTAGTGTTAGTGCCTTCGTAGCTTTTTCCTCCACCTCTTTTCTTGAGCGGAACTTTATGTGTAACACCACGTCGTCCGCAAAGGCTTGGATGTGTACTCCTTCTTGAAGCTGAGTTTCTAATAGGTCGCCTATTGTTATATTCCAACAGAGTGGGCTTAAAGGTGACCCCTGTGGGGAACCTGAAGTTAGTGTTTTCTTAATTTTTACTCCATCTGTTTCATAGATTATTTTCCTGTTCCGTAGAATATTGTCCGCCAGTTTTATTAGGTTGTTGGGACACTTATATTCTTCTAATTTCTGAATAACTACTTCGGGTTTTATAGAATTGAATGCGTTTTTAATATCTAGTGCTATTAGCATGCTGTTTAGCTTATCAATTTTCGCTTGGTTTATTCGTTTGATTATTTCTTCCAATGCCGTGGTTGTTGATGTCCCATGGGTAAATCCAAATTGTTTTTTGTTAAAATGGTGATTTTTAAACAAGAAATAATAGATTCTATCTTTTATGAGCTTTTCTAATATTTTTCCCAAAATCGAGTTAATAGCTATTGGGCGATATTTGTTTTCCTCGGATTTGTCCTCTCCGTTCCCTTTTGGAATCAATATAATTTTAGATTCTTTCCATCTTTGAGGAAAATGTCCGTGCTTTAAGCATGCATTAAAAAGATTGACAAAGAAAGTCTTATGCCTTTCATACATCACTTGTATGAGGTTAGTTTTTAGGTTGTCTGGTCCGGGGGTTACATCTTTCCTCAGATTTTTTACTATCTGCGTTACTTCAATCTCTGTAAATGGGAGGTCATCACTGGGTAAATTTCTTTCTCTCATTTCTGCTCCCGATGTCCAATTTCCTCCCTGTTTGTTATTGTTTATTGTGTCGTTGCTTGATTGTATTTGACTGTGTCCTGGCTCGTCATTTTCCATGCAGTTAGGGTATAAATTTCCTAGAATGTGTTCTATTGTTTCCTGAAGAGTCTTTGTGACTTCTCCATTTTCTTTTGTGATGCTTCTAAACATAACCTTGGTTTTCATCTTATTTCGTGCAATTTTATACGGTAGGATGAATGGATTTTTCGTAGCCTTAGTACATAGAGTTTTCCAACTGTTGTTTTTAGCCTGTTCTATCATGTTGTTATACGTGTCATGTTCTTTATAGTATTCCTTTTTGTATTGTTCTCTGATATCCCCTTTCGCCTTTTGATACCTCCTTCGTAGTGCTCTGACTCTCTTCCTTTCAATTTCTAGGTCTCTTGACCACCAAGTATTCGGTTTTTGTTTAGAAGGTTTTTTCTTTTTACTGAATTCCTTCTTAAGTTTCTCGATTTTCTCGTGTAGCGTATTCACTATTTCTTCAATACTTTCCTTCGTGTTTATTTTCCCCTGGACTTCCTCAAACCAGGGATCAATTTGCAACTTTTCCATGACTTTTGTTTGCCCTTTTAACGTTAGGCCATATTCCTCTGGAAGTTCTTCATTTTTAATAACAACTTTAATGTATCTGTGATCGCTGTGATTATAGGTTTTAAGTACTTCCCAGCTTTTAATATCCTGGTTTAGGTTTGCGTCACATATGGTGAGGTCAATCCAACCCCTCGCCCTACTTGTTTTAAATGTCGGAGGTGATTCTTTGGCATTTAATAATGTCAGGTTGTGTAATACTGTGAATTCTAATACTTTTTCACCTTTCTCATCCGTCTCCGTGCTTCCCCAAATTTGATGTTTTGAGTTGAAGTCACCCATTATTATCGTGTTAATGTCTATAAATTTCTGTAAAATGTTTCCTATTGCTGACATTGCCAGCTCGACGTTTTCATTCGGAGGACAGTAGCAGTTGATAATTACCAATTCTCTTTCACCTTTATTTATCTTGACTGCTATTAGTTTTTGTTCTATAATAATTGGGAAAGCGGTTATATTTTCTTTGTGTATTATGATGGCTGTCTTCGGGTCTTTGTTGTTGGCTATAACTTTATGCTTTAGCGGAAACCCTATGATTTTGTTGTTGAGCGAATATGGTTCTTGGAGTACAGATATGTCGAATTCTTCTTCTTGTTGAAAATTGTTTAG
>NW_027465346.1:0-30467 GCF_043290135.1 Rhipicephalus microplus | reverse complement strand
ACGGGAACGGAATGGCAGAGCAGAAGCCAGAGAGATGAAGCTCGGGTAGCACCGAACAGCTTCGAGTCATTCGATCTCTCGAGGGCCACGCGAACCGATGAAGATGACGACCTTTCACAAGTATGACACGAACCCACTACAGCTTGCATGCTGGTTCGCTGTTGCCCGAGGGGAAGGCCGTTATAGGAGGCATCTAAAACAGGTCACGCATGGGGTCCGACAAGGACCCTTGATCGTAGGCACCCAAATCCTTTGGGTAATAAAGCTTCTCTCCCTTTTCTGAAGCGAGAGCGCCTAAATTTTCCCACGCTTAGCCTAATTTTTCAATGACATTCCAACGACGCTGTTAAGGAGTTTTGAAGTCGTGATGTATTGATGGTAAGAATTCGGCAGAGCACACAGCCCACTCACTTTCAAAGGTCTACCAAAGTTCTTGATGGATATCTTTGAACACAAGTACACAACTAGAACGGAGGGATCGTATTTCGGTCAGTGAATGAACGGCCATGTGGAAGTCGCATACAACGACCATTGAAATGCACCGCCGAAAAATTCTGCATTGTATATGGTGCGATGCTGGAATTTACCTGGCATGCGGTATGCTCAACATCAGTTTTACGCGTTACCGTGGACAGCGCTTTTATTCCACCATCACGAGAGAGAGAGAGAGAAAGAGAGATAAATTTATTTACAGAAAGGCAGAGAGGTCAGCCTGAGTGATAGCTTGCTCTAGCCTGATACTCTGCTTGGGGGAAGGGAAAGGGAAAAAACTATAATGGATGACGATGGTGAGATAGAGAGGTGAGTATGTAGTGTTCTTTCTAGCAGAGACAAATTTTATAGCCGCGCATATAGTCAAGTTGTTTCCAAAAAGGTTATAACTGCTCTTGTGACCGCAGTTGCACTGTTGGTGTCTGGCCAAGGGCCCAACATGGTCTCATCAGTTAAGAACCTACTGCGATATAGTTCAGTAGAAGGAATCAGCGTTTGTCGTTCACGTGCGTATGCTGGGCAGACACAAAATATGTGCTCAAGCGTTTCTGGCACATCACAGTGTTCACAATTAGGACCCGTGTCACTGCGACCGATGATATGTGCGTAACGTCTTGCGTACGCCACACCAAGACGAATGCGGTGGATCATACTTGTAAGTTGCCGTTTCAATTTAGGAGGCATGCGGAACCTCATTTCCGGGTCCCATTTGTGAAGTCAATGGTGTCGTCGTTCCGGTTTGGTCCAGTGCTGAAGTGTGTAGCTGCGCATCACGCAGCAAAGCAGGGCGTTCCTGTCAGCTCGTGAAAACGCAATGCGTGCTTCAGGGGCACTGCTTAAGGCATTTTTAGCTTCAGCGTCTGCCTCTTCGTTTTCCATCACGCCGCAATGAGCGGGAATCTACTGGAAAGTGATAAGATGGCCATTTGTTGAAGTAACCTGAATAAGTTCTGTGATTTCTATTGACAAGCTGTAATACGGTCTCTGCTTCATGATGCAATTAATAGTTTGCAAAGCGAGTTTGGCATCACAGAAAATCGTTCAGGCTCGAGGTCGCTCTCCGAAAATAAATCTTATTGCCTGCCTGATATTGACAAGCTCTTCGGCCGTTGATGTGGTTTTATGGTCCACTTTGAATCGTCGAGCGATATCCATGTCTGGGGTGACAAAGGCTGCGGCGGAGAGGTTTAGCGTGGTATATCCGTCGGTGTACACGTGCAGAGAATTGTACGTTGTTAAATTGTGATATAGGGTCAGTGTTCTGAGGTCAACAGAAGAAATGAGCGACTTCTTTGTAATTCCAGGCATCGTAAAACAAACAGCTGGTTTAGGCAGGACCCATGGAGGCACTGCAGGGGCCGTTGGCGGGTAAAACCTTGATGGTATAATATTCTCCTGCCGTGATATTACTCTTGAGAAACTGCAATCTGGGTGAGTGGAGGGGTAATACTGACAACGGGTGCTGTCTGCGTCGGCTCAGCATTCGGAGGTGAAATCTAAGTGGCTGGCAGAGCATGTATACACTGATGGTACAAGCCCGAGCCTCTGCGATTGTCCCATTTGTTGAAGTAAAGCGCGGTAGACCCAAGCATCTTCGTAAGCATTGAGCTTGAACACTCTCTAGCGTCTTCACACAACTAGGTCTCATATTGGAGAGCACCGGCATGCTGTATCGAATGTATCCCACAAATAGAGCATTAAACAATCGAAGTAGCGATGATTCTGATGGGCCCCATCTTGCTACTGCTACGTGGCGAAGAACGAGAGCAAACTCTTCAATTTAGATTTAAGTACTGCAACATGCCTCGTCCACGATAGATCTCTGTGTACGACAACCCTAAGGAACTTGTGGTGCGTTACAGCAGGTATTGCTGTCCCATTAATAAATATCGGGTATTACGACATAAGCTTGCGCGTGAACGCAAGCACTGCGCATTTGTCGATTGAAATAGTGAGCCCCTGATGTCGTAGATATCTGTATGTGATCGTCACTGCACGCTGTAGTCAAGCTCGCAATTGCAAACGGGTAGTTCCGGATGCCCATATGTATATGTCATCAGCGTATGCACTGATCTTCACCATGCTGGGAAGTTCTGCTGCTAGGCCGATTATTGTGACGTTGAATAGAATCCGGCTGAGAACTCCTCCTTGGGAACACCACGATGAACCTTATATCGATCGGTGTCTCATGTCGTCATGTAAATGGTGCGGTCCCTAAAGTAGATAAAAATCCAAGCATACAGTCGTCCACCGATGTCCAAATCTTCCAGTGCGTCAAGGATCGCGTAATGCAGCACATTATTGTAGGCACCCTTAATGTCTAGGAAGACCGCCGCCACTAGTCTGCGTCGGCTTCTTTCCTCTTCAACGCTGGTGATCACGTCAACCACACCATCGATGGTAGATTGGCCTCTTCTGAAGCCGTTCATAAATGCAGGAAAGGAGTTGTTGCTCTCTAGAAGCCACTCTAATCTTGACAGTACCATTCTTTCTATTATTTTCCTAACGCAGCTGGCTAAGGCGATTGGTCTGTAGGAGGAAAGTGCATAAGGACACTTCCCTGGCTTATGCAATTGCAATAGTGCGACTGCATTTCCAATTAGTTGGGAGGGACTTCTTCTGACTCCCATGAGGTGTTATAATGAGATAACAGGATACGTCGTGCTTCTGTATCCAGATGGTTCAGTGCAGCATACGTGATTCCGTCAGGTCCTGGTGCCGATCATCGGCGGGAGGCAGAAATCGCAGCGTCAAGCTCATGCATTGTAACACGTACATCGAGGCGCTCGTCAGACGATGGAGGCGCAATGGTAGTATGAGGCTCATTAGAGGCAAGACCATCGGTGGTGTCCACGATGAGGCTACAGTAGTCACTGGCAATCTAATCTTCTGTCCACCCCTTATGTAGAGCAACAGCTTGAATAGTTGTCTATCTAAGATCTGGCGGGTGGTACGAAGTTTGCAGACAACTCCCCACCATCACGAAATTTCCCAACGCTGCCTTCATATAAAGTGCACTCCTCGCAACTACACGGCGTTCAAGCGGACGACGAAAAACACACACTCGAAGGCCTAAGCGATGCACTCTAAAGCAGCAATTAACACCACCTATATTTTCTTTTGCTTGTTCATCATTGCGTCACGGATACTGTATGCTCAGTATAGATGTGTCTATACAGCGCTGAAAATGACAGCCGAAGCTGCCGCTTCCAAACAGCCGAACAAGTGGCGTGCAATGATTGCAAAGAGTCCCACAAGTTTCATAGTGAAGACGCATATGGCTATGCGATTCGTCCGTGTGGTGAGCGCTAAAATAAATAAAAGAAGAAAAGAGAGAACAAAATGTAGCGTGTACGCACCCACGAAAATTTAAAAAATCAACGCATATCCACAAAAGGAGGATGATGATTGCAGCTAAACGTCCATCAATCGCTCCGTGCTTTCTTTACTTTATTTTTATTTATTTAGTTTATTTGGGCATTCTTACAAAAATGCCCACGAAGGGGGCAAAAGGAGAGAGTGTCTCCTGACTAGGCCCACTCTTCGTGAGGCACCTCGGGCAAGTACAGCAAAACAGCACATAGAAAATTCAAGATTATATGTTAAAAGTATCAAAAAACAATTATCATTACAACAAGCGTAGAAAATATTGGTTAATGACTCAAACAAAGCTGTTTCTTAGCGATAAATACAAAGACGCTATCAGCACTATTAACATATATATGTAAATACATACAATTTGGGTGTATAAGATAAACAATGATAAAAAACAAAGATTACAACATATATATTTGATGCATTGCCAATCTTCAGCGCACGCACCCTATAAGTGGGTTTGGATTATTCCATTCGTATTTGCTTCTTCAATTTTGTACTGTTCTTTGTCTCCCTAGCGTGTTCTATTACTGCAGGAATCTTGGTGCATAGTAAAACAATTTGGTTATCAATTGACTCTATGTCCCACTTCATCTGACACATCGGCCCCACCAACGCAACAGTACGTAAATTGTATGCAAGATCTCTGCTTAAGTATGTATCAGAAAAGCTCTGAAAGTAGTTCTTCATTTTTTTTATAGATAAACTTGGCTAGTTGTACCTTGTAGCCCTCTGAGAATGGTATCACGTTGTGCAGACAAAAAAAGGACATCTTTGGGGGGACCAAGGCCGTTAGCAGACGTAGTTCACGTTTTTGGAAAAGAATAATACTTTCACTGTTTGATTTGTTACACGCACCTAAGGCTAGAATACAATAGATAATTTGCGAGTGGATAAAAAATGTACATTGATGTTTCACTCTCCCTGGAAGTAGATACTGCAATCGTCGAATTACACCGATATACATCAATATCTTCGATCTTATTCACCTGCTCGGACCAACTAAGGTCACTTTGAAAACATACGCCCAGGAATTGAATTTTGTTTACCTGAGAAATACTCTCACCATTGAAAATCAAAGAAATAGTGCGACCTGCAGGTCTATTTTTCGCTTGAAGAGCATACATTTAGTTTTTTTCGTACTTGATTCTAACTGGTTCATTGCAAGCTATACTTTTCGTTCATCCAACCAGGAATAATCAGTTGTTTCAATATCGGAGAGATGTGAACCAGAAAAGAAAACATTGTATCATCGGCGTAAATGACTATGTTTGGTGTAGAAGGAATGCTTACGATGTCGTTGATGTACAATATAAAAAGTAAAGGACCCAGTTTCGATTCTTCTGGAACCCAATACTTAATTATACCCAAGTCAGATTTAAAATTATGAAGATGCACATATTCTTTTCTTGCCCCAAGGTAGCTTTTCATTAGGACAAGCGCAATCCCGCGTATTCCATACATATGTAAATTTTTAATTAATATGTCAAGCTTTATTGAATCAAAAGCCTTACGGAAGTCAAGAAATATTCCTACAGTGTAAAGCTTCTTTTCAAAGTTTTTAAATAGGCCATCATTAATGCGGAGTAGGGGAGTTTGGGTGATCGACCTGGCTGAAATCCAAACTGTTCTTCACAAATTATATTTCCGTTTGCTGTAAAAGAATACACCCTCTGATAAATAAAGCTGTCAGCGACCTTTGAGGAAATAGGTAATATGGATATTGAATGATAATTTTGAAGTTCATTTTTATTGCCTCTTTTAAAAATAACAGTTACGTGAACAATTTTCACAGAAGATGGTAATATTTCCGTCAGAAAGACCCTGTTACATGTATAAGCGGATGAAGCGACAATTGAATCAGTAATTGCCTTAATAGGTGGCAATGCCATCTTCACCTGGTGAACTATTCTTTTGTGACAATATAGCAGTGGCTACTTCCTCCTCAGTAGAGGGTGATAAAAACAATGAATTAGCGCGTAAACTTTGAATATAGGATTCGGCCGGTTCAAGGTCAGACACTTGCGTGATAGTACTTGATGATCCCGCATTAATGAAGAAGAGATTAAATTTGTCCACTAGTGCTTCGCCACTATAGTGAATTTGTTTATCTTTATATCGTGACGAACGCTGGCCTGGTTTTTTTATCAATTTGTTAAGTGAATTCCAAACCCTTTTTTGAAATCTTAATCATTGTAGAAGACCTGTAGGCATACGAAACATCTTTGCTTTCTTCAGGTGTTTGTTTTGATTGTTTCGTACGTTTTTGAACTCAGCAAGAGCAGTTTGATCTTTTGTTTTAAAAAACGCTGAAAAAGTTAGTTTTTCTTGTTTATCCGTTTAAGAAGTAACACCGTGATCGACTCCTTTCTTGCTCTCTTGTGTTTCTTTACAAGAGTGTACGGAGAAGCAGTATTGTAATTGCCAACGATTCTTGCTATCAACAGGTTATATGCCTTAGACGGATCAGGTTCTCGATACAAGTCATTCCAGTTGCAGTCAAGCATTAGAGAGCAAAATTGAAGGACAGTTCTATCGTTTATGTCTCTACACGTATATTTGCGTGAATTCTGCAGTTCAGGCATTCATAATATAGTCCAAAAAAAAAAGGCAGGTGGTCACTTATGCCTGAGATGAATACCCCGGCTGGTGCCTTGTCGGCTGATAAATTAGTGAAACAGAGATCAATAATGGTTTCCGCGCTGATAGTTATTCTGGTAGGTGTGTTAATGACGTTTTCACAGTCATATGACAACATCGATAGCAATAGCTTTAGTTTAGTAGGAGCATCTGTTGAGACATCAATATTAATGTCACCAAATGATACAACAAACCATCGGTTAGAATCAGCATCAACAAGTAGCTTCTCTAGGAACTCAAGAAATAGGTCTCCGCTGTCATCTGGGGGGCGGTAGATCGGCACTGTTACAGCATTGTTGTGTATTACACTAACAGCTTCAAAATTCTTGCAAACAATACAATAGTCGGGGCACGCCTCGTTGGACATGTTCTGGTTAATATATCAGGATACACCACCACCACGTTTTCCTGTAGTAAATAGTGATTCCATATTGTAATTTGCCAGATTAATCACGTCTGACTGGGAGGAAAACCAAGTTTCCGAGTGACTCATGATATCAAAGTCATAACCGAGATGTGTCAATGCACTTTCGATTTCTTCACGCTTGTTCCTCGTGCTCTGTGCATTTTTATGATAAAGGGAAAGACCTTGTTCGTCCGTCCATGCGTGCGCCGTTCATGCGTTCGATCATGCGTTCATCCATGCGTCCGTCCGTCAGTGCGTCAGTTAAGCCGTACGTGCGACCTTTCGTCCGTGCGTCCACCTGTGCGTGCGTCTATTGTCCGTTGATCCGTCCTTCCGTCCGTCTGTCCGTGTGTTTGTCCGTCTGTCCGTCTGCTTGTCTGTCGCTCTGAGTGACGACCGAACCAAGAACGTTTACGTGGCAACTAACTACACAGCCAAGGACCCGCTTCGAAATGCAGTGAAAGTTACTACTTCTGCTTGGAAGCGCTAAGAAATTGAGACATTTTTCTCCAAACAAACTTCTCCTGTACAAAAGCTTCACAAGACGACATGTAATAACACAATTATATTTGGTGGTACAAGCTTACATTGCCATCGGGCATCAGGACACGTGATTCTGATAAAGACGTCAGTGTTTAAAGCCGTCCACCTGTTACATAAGAAAGTGGCTGACTGGGCTAGTTCGTTGTGCATACTTCAGGGTAACAGAATGAAGAAAATAAAACACGGCGGACAGGAAAAAGCGATTGTCCCGTTTTTTACCTTTCTGCCGTGTTTTTTTTTTTCGCGCTGTTAACTTCAACAATTACATAAGGCACGCACGTTACTGTGCGTGTTTTCTTAAGACCATGTAGTTGGCCCATAGCAAGTTCGAAAGTATTGCAAGTGTATATTTGCTCCTGGTTCAAAGCATGACACTTATTACACAGAATGCAGCCATGTACGAAATCTCCTGGGTGACTAGCCACCTTCAACTTTATCAATTGCCATTTAGTAATCAACAAATTGAAATTTAAGAGAAATGTCCTTCAATAAACGTATGCAATAGGTTTTTGGAGCACGCAATAGTGACATCACAACGCTATCGCGTCCAACGCTTAAAAGTGAAGCTTGAGGATCTCCCAATTTTTTACTTTTTTTCCTTCATGCGGTCCCCGCAAAGACAAAACTGATGAAGTGGACGTCGGGCTGCTTGCGCTTTCGTGTTTTGTAAATGCGACACATTTCTTGGCAAACTTAGGCGACTTTCAGCATATCTTTTTGTCTATTTATCTATCTATCTAGCCACTTACGTTTAGTTGCTCTTGTGGCCACCCTGTTAACTTGGCGTGAATCAAAATCATCGTGGGATAATAAAGTGGTTTGACGAATATGACGCGCTGGTGAATACATGAATAATGTCACAGCCCCGTCACGTACGTCGTCAAACACTTCCCGCTAGACAGTGCCACATACCCTAGGGCGGGTATGTGCCGCTGGTAAGCGGGTATGTGCCAGAGGTGATTGACAGTATCTACCCAGGAACGACGAAAGTACACACGGGATATTTTAACGCATGAGCGTTAAGCAATACCCGTCATCGGCGGCGTCGATCCAATGAAGGCATAGAATAAATGTCAGTGTCAAGAAAAACCTCACATGTGCAACATTGACTCGTCGACCAATGCAAATAATAAATTTCAAGGTCCAAGCAGGAATCGAACCGAAGCATTCTGCGTGGCAGTCAAGCATTCTACCACAGAGCTACGCCACGTGCCGGAACGTGTTGTCGAATAGATGCTAATCTTTGTTAAACGTCAATAGTGGTTGCAGTGCGGCCAAACCAGTTTTACAAACATTACTTATGTACACCTTTGATACAGCCGTCCCGTCGAGTTAACGTCAATCGTGATGTTGATTTATGTAGCAGTCTCAAGGGCCAGCATCTTTGCGAGCATAAGCGCTTTATATCAGATTGTGGTGTTGCTAATACGCATGTTCTAGTTGATATCATTACATAAGTGCAAACAACTGGTTATATAAAATTCTGCGATTCTTCACCGTAAGTCTGACTGATTGATTTGTAGAGTTTAACGTCCCAAAACCAACTTATGATTATGAAAGATGCCGTACTGGAGGGCTCCGGAAATTTCGATTACGTGCGGTTCTTCAACGTGCACCCAAATCATGACGTGTTGCTCAATAAAAAAAATGCAACATGGTCACCTTTCCTCCGCATGCTTCGCATAACGTCGATTCCCAGCTACGTGAGATCTGCCGGATTTTTTACATGCGCGAACGCTGCAGGGACAAAGGGAAGTACACATGCAGGACCATTTGTTTAGCACCACAAGCGATTTTGAAATAAATTTAAGGTTTTTCCTGCGCAAAGCAGTTTTTCACACACACACACACACACACACACACACACACACACACACAAACACACACACACACAAAGACCTGGAGGATATATTAGGTACGGAAACGTCGCTTTGAATTTCAACAAGTGAGCCAGATAAGCTTTCAGAAATTTTCCCTCCACACGTGTCAACTATGCACCTTTCGTTCAATTGAGCACACAAAAGAGGCGATATTACATTGACAAACTGTATTTGTAAAAGAAAGATAAAAAATATAAATTAAAAAGAAATAGCGCATATGTAGTGCGCACTGCGAATTCGCCGACCCTCCTCGACAGCTGCCTGCGTCAGCCCCACAGCAGGGATGGGAGGCGCTCGCTTGGGCATTTCGCTTTTGCTCAGGGGTGCATCATGAGGGTGCACCACCGTCAAGCCTCCATGGAGCATTCCTGCGTTCATCTTGCTGAACTTTTTTGACTCAAGCCACCTGTAGATGAGTGGCCCTGCCTTCGATATAGATGGACTTGAACTGACAGGGCCACACTAGTCCTACCTGGCTGCCTCGAGCACCGCTACGACGAGTCGCTATCCACTGGTGGAGCAATATCCCACTGTGAGCCTGTAGACTGCAGTGGCGGCTGCGGAATACGCCACTCTAATTTGGCGTTGGCGCAGCGCAGGTGGTAGAGGACACATTTTGAGATCCAGGCTGCCCGAAGTGCACTCGTTGGCCATCCGCGGTTCAGCGGCAGTGCATCACCAGACGCGGGGTGGGCAATGGCTGCCATATCTGCCAAAAGTAATAAATGCCATAGATGAAAAAAGCAGGAGCATGGCTTTTATTGACTGATTACACAATTCACTGTTTTTAGTATTATGAAGCGGAACAGCTTCCAAGCAATGTGTTGGTATTGCGAGCGCAATTTGCCGGATTTCTTAGCATATTACGAAACTATAGCTTGAATGTGGTTGAGCAGCTTGTGTATTCCGTTGAGTGCGATAGATATATAAAGGTATATACTGTACTAAATTGTAGTCGGATAGATAAAGGTATATACTGGAGTAAACTGGGCTTACCAGCGTCCATTTGTTGATTTCGGGCCTTGCTCGGAAACGGGTGCCGTGCTATTTTTGGGCCGTTATATGCTTGGGCAGACACGGGGGGCCAACCTCAGAGACGCAAGCGAACAATCGACCAGCGATGCAAGAAAGCTGTACGTTATTTTAGTGCCATGCGCGCTTTTTATGGCACACGAGATAAGCCGTCACTACATCTACATGATTTTTTAGGCAAAGAAAGGTTGCTGCTTTCCGCGTCTCACTTCGACGTGTGATCAGCCACAGGCCTATAGGTTCTGGCCATCTTGTGATATATGATACAATGAAAGGAATGATACAATGAAAGGACCAATTACCATTGCCAGCCGAAGAGGAGTTCTCAGGGCGGACTTCGGCACCTGCTGTCGAATTGCCCGTGCACGCCAATACGGGAACGGAATGGCAGAGCAGAAGCCAGAGCGATGAAGCTCGGGTAGCACCGAACAGCTTCGAATCCTTCGATCTCTCGAGCGCCACGTCAACCGATGAAGATGACGACCTTTCACAAGTATGACACGAACCCACTTTAGCTTGCATGCTGGTTCGCTGTTGCCCGAGGGGAAGGCCGTTATTGGAGACATCTAAAAGAGGTCACGCATGGGGGTCTGGCAAGAACCCTGGATCGTAGACATCCAAACCCTTTGGTCAATAAAGCTCCTCTTCCTTCTCTGAAGCGAGAGCGCTTAAATTTTCCCACGCTTAACCTGATTTTCAAATGACCTTCCAGCGACGCTGTTAAGAAGTTTTGAAGTCGTGATGTATTGATAGTAAGAATTCAGCAGAGCACACAGCCCACTAACTTCCAAAGGTCTACCAAAGTCTTGATGGATATCTTTGAATACAAGTACACAACTAGAACGGAGGGATGGTATTTCGGTCAGTGAATGAACGGCCATGTGGAAGTCGCATACAACGACCATTGAAATGCACCGCCGTAATATTCACGCATTTGTATATGGTGCGATGCTGGAATTTACCTGGCATGCGGTATGCTCAACATCAGTTTTACGCGTTACCGTTGACAGCGCTTTCATTCCCACCTCACCGAGAGAGAGAGAGAGAAGTTTATTTACAGAAAAGCAGAGAGGTCGGCCTGAGCGATAGCTTGCTCTAGCCTGGTATTCTACACTGGGGGAAGGGAAAGGGAAAAAAAGAATAATGTATGACGATGGTGAGATAGAGAGGTATGTAGTGTTCTTTCTAGCTGAGACACGTTTTATAGCCGCGCATATAGTCAAGTTGTTTCCAAAAAGGTTATAACTGCTCTTATGACCGCACTTGCACTGTTGGTTTCCGGCAAGGGCCCAACACGGTCTCATCAGTTAATGACCTACTGCGATATATTTCAGTAGAAGAAATCAGCGTTTGTCGTTCACGTGCGTATGCTGGCCGACACAAATATGTGCTCAAGCGTTCTGGCACATCACAGTGTTCACAATTAGGACCGGTGTCACTGCGACCGATGATATGTGCGTAAAGTCTTGTGTACGCCACACCAAGACGAATGCGGTGGATCATACTTGTGAGTTGCCGTTTCATTTAGGAGGCATGCGGAACCTCATTTCCGGGTCCCATTTGTGAAGTCAATGGTGTCGCCGTTCCGGTTTGGTCCAGTGCTGAAGTGTGTAGCTGCGCATCACGCAGCAAAGCAGGGCGTTCCTGTCAGCTCGTGAAAAAGCAATGCGTGCTTCAAGGGCACTGCTTAAGGCATTTTAGCTTCAGCGTCTGCCTCTTCGTTTTCCATCGCGCCGCAATGAGCGGGAATCCACTGGAAAGTGATAATATAGCCATTTGTTGAAGTAACGTGAATAAGTTCTGTGATGTCTATTGCAAGCTGTAATACTGTCCTTCCCTTCATGAAGCAATTATTGGTTTGCAAAGCGGGTTTGGCATCACAGAAAATCGTCCAGGCTCGAGGTCGCTCTCCGGAAATAAATCTTATTGCCTGCCGGATAGCGACAAGCTCTGCGGCCGTTGATGTGGTTTTATGGTCCACTTTGAATTGTCGAGCGATATCCATGTCTGGGATGACAAAGGCTGCGGCGGAGAGGTTTAGCGTGGTGGATCTGCCGGTGTACACGTACAGAGAATCACTGTACGTTGTATAAATGTGATATAGGGCCAGTTGTCTGAGGCCAACAGAAGAAATGAGCGACTTCTTCGTAATTCTAGGTATCGTAAAACAAACAGGTGGTTTAGGTAGGACCCTTGGAGGCACTGCAGGGGCCTTTGGCGGGGAAAACTTTGATGGTATATTATTCTCATGCCGCGATATTACTCTTGAGAAACTGCAATCTGGGTGAGTGATGGGTAGTACTGACAGTAGGTGCCTTCTGTGTCGACTCAGCAATCGGAGGTGAACTCTAAGTGGCTCGCAGAGCATGTATACACTGATGGGACAAGCCCGAGCCTCTGTGATTGTCCCATTTGTTGAAGTATAGCGCGGTGCCCAAGCATCTTCGTAAGCATGGAGCTTGAACACTCTCTAGCGTCTTCAGACAACTAGGTCTCATATTGGAGAGCACCGGCATGCTGTATCGAATGTATCCCACAAATAGAGCATTATACAATTGAAGTAGCAATGATTCTGATGGGCCCCATCTTTCTCCTGCTACGTGGCGAAGAACGAGAGCAAAGCTCTTCAATTTAGATTTAAGTACTGCGACATGCCTCGTCCACAATAGATCTCTGTGTACGACAACCCCAAGGAACTTGTGGTGTGTTACAGCAGGTATCGCTGTCACATTATTAAATATTGGGTATTGCGACATATGCTTACGCGTGAACGCAAGCACTGCACATTTGTCGAGTGAAAGAGTTAGCTCCTGATGTCATAGATATTTGTATGTGATCGTCACTGCACACTGTAGTCGAGCTCGCAATTGCGGACGGGTAGTTCCGGATGCCCATATGCATATGTCATCAGCGTATGCACTGATCTTCACCGTGCTGGGAAGTTCTGCTGCTAGGCCGATCATTGTGACATTGAACAGGATCGGGCTGAGAAATCTTCCTTGGGGAACACCACGAAGAAACTTATATCGATCGGTGTCTCCGTTATTTGTCGTCATGTAAATGGTGCGGTTCCTAAGGTAGCTAAAAATCCAAGCATACAGTCGTCCACCGATGTCCAAATCTTCCAGTGCGTCAATGATCGTAGAATGTAGCAGATTATTGTAGGCACCCTTAATGTCTAGGAAGACCGCTGCCACTAGTCTGCGTCGGCTTCTTTTCTCTTCAACGCTGGTGATCAAGTCAACCACACCATCAATGGCAGATCGACCTCTTCTGAAGCCGCTCATAAATGTAGGAAAGGAGTTGTTGCTCTCTAGAAGCCACTCTAATCTTGACAGTACCATTCTTTCTATTATTTTCCTAACGCAGCTGGCTAAGGCGATTGGTCTGTAGGAGGAAAGTGCATAAGGACACTTCCCTGGCTTAAGCAGTGCAATGATGGGACTGCATTTCCAATTCATTGGGACTTCTCCTGACTCCATGAGATGTTAAAATGAGATAACAGGATACGTCGTGCTTCTGTATCCATATGGTTGAGTGCAGCATACGTGATTCCGTCAGGTCCTGGTGCCGATTATCAGCGGGAGGCAGAAATCGCAGCGTCAAGCTCATGCATTGTAAAACGTACATCAAGGCGCTCGTCAGACGATGGAGGCGCAATGGTGGTAAGAGGCTCATTAGTGGCAAGACCATCAGTGGTGTCCACGATGAGGCTACAGTAGTCACTGGCTATCTCAACTTCTGTCCGCCCCTGATGTAGAGCAACAGCTTGAATAGTTGTCTATCTAAGATCTGGCGGGTGGTACGAAGTTTGCAGACAACTCCCCACCATCATGAAATTTTCTAACGCAGCCTTCATAGAAAGTGCACTTCCTACAACTCCATGGCTTGAAAGCGGACGACAAAAACTCCCACTCAAAGGCCTAAGCGCTGCGCTCTAAAGTAGCAAATAACACCACCTACATTTTGTTTTGCCTGTTCATCATTGCGTCCCGAATACTGTAATGCTCATTATAGGTGTGCGTATTCAGCGCTGAAAACGACAGCTGTAGCTGCCACTTCAGAACTGCGGAACAAGTGTCGCGCAACGATCGCAAAGAACCCCACCAGTTTCGTAGTGAAAACGCATATGGCTATGCGATTCGTCCGTGTGGTGAGCGCGAAAAAAATTAAAGAAGAAAGGAGAGAAGGAAATGTAGCGTGTATGCGTGGACGAAATTGAAAAAACAATTCACACCATATCCACAGAATGAATGATGATGAGTGGAGCCAAGCGTTCGTCATTATGACCGTGCTTGTGTCCATGCGTTCATCCGCGCGTACGGGCGCCCGTTCGAGCGTTTGATCGTGCGTGTGTCCATGCGTCCGTCCAAGCATCCGTCCGTCCGTGCGTCAGTTCATCCGTACGTGCGACCTTTCATGCATCCGTCCATGCGTTCGTCTGTGCGTGCGTCTGTGCGTCTGTTCATTCATACGTCCGTCCGTCTGTCCGTCTGCTTGTCTCTCGGTCTGAAGGACGACCGAACCAAGGCTGTTTGCATAGCAAGTAAATGTTGTACTACACAGCCAATTGCCCTCTTCGAAATACAGTGAAAGTAACTACTTCTACTTGAAAGCGCCGAGAAATCCACTCATTTTACTTAAAACACACTCCTCCTGTATGAAGGCTTCACAATAAAACATCTAATAACCAAATTGCATATCGTGGTACAAGCTTAGATCACCACCCCACCGCGGCGGTCTAGTGGCTATGTTACTCGGCTGCTGACCTGCAGGTTGAGGGATCGAATCCCGGCTGTGGCGGCTGCATTTCCCAAGGAGGCGGAAATGTTGTAGGCCTTTGTGCTCAGTTTTGGGTGCACGTTAATGATTCACAGGTGGTCGAAATTTCCGGAGCCCTCCACAATGGCGTCTCTCATAATCATAAGGTGATTCTAGGACGTAAAACATCGCATATCAATCAAATCAAGCTTACACTGCCGTCGGGCATCAGAACACGTGATTATGATAAAGACTTCGGCGTTTAAAGCCGTCCACCTGTTACGTAAGAAAGTGGCTGACTGGCCTAGTTATTGTGCGCACTTCAAGTTAACAGCGCCAAAAAAAAAGATGGCGGACAGGAAAAGGCGATTGTTCCGTTTTTTTCCTGTCCGCCGTGATTTTATTTTTTACGCTGTTAACTTGAAGTATTACTTAAGGCACGTACCTTACTGTGCGTGTTCCCTTAAGCCCATGTAGTGGATGCGTAGCAAGTTCGAAATCATTGCACGCGTATATTAAAGTGTCTAGAAATATACTGCCGAGTGTGCTGAGCGCGCACTAGGAGATGGCCCCGCAGCTGATGACGGCCGGCAGCGCCCGCATGGTGGCTGCTGTGCGAGTGGGTGCACTTGCGTTCAATCTTCGCGCTCCGCAAGCGCTGCGAAGCGTGCAGGAGGCCGAGCCGCGCGAGGCCAACTATTACTTTCATGCGTTTTCTGGGTGTTTTTTTACATAATGCTTTATTGTATAAGAACTAATCGATTGCTTTCACAGTACTGGTGCTTTGAAATACCAAGTGAAGATCATTTCGTGGCATACATTTCACCATCCGCTACTGCCTGCAAAAAAAAAAAGACGCAGATCCCACGTAACTTGGGAATCAATGCTATGCAAGGTGAGCCTGTTGTAATTTTTTACTAAGTGAAACATTACGAAGTGGTGCTAAATATATGCAAGAAATTGGATTGTCAATACTGGAACCAGCATTGGCGTTTCACGAACATTTGGCTCTTCTTGCAAAGTATCTCGAAGACCATAAGTTAAGGCGGTGATGGTGAGGGCACCCAGACGTAGGAAATTCAATTGATAGATAGATAGATAGATAGATAGATAGATAGATAGATAGATAGATAGATAGATAGATAGATAGATAGATAGATAGATAGATAGATAGATAGATAGATAGATAGATAGATAGATAGATAGATAGATAGATAGATAGACGAACGGATGGACGGATGGACAGACAGACGGATGGACGGATGGACAGACAGACGGATGGACGGATGGACAGGCAGACGGACGGACAGACAGATGGATGGACAGACAGATGGATGGACGTATAGATGGACAGGCAGACAGATGGACGGATGGACAGACGGATGGACAGACAGACAGACGGGCGGACGGACGGACGGACGGATGGACGCACAGATAGACAGACGGAGAGACGGAAGGACGGATGCACGGACAGACAGACAGACAGACAGACAGACAGACAGACAGGTGGACGGATGGACAGACAGACAGACAGACAGACAGACAGACAGACAGACAGACAGACAGACAGACAGATGGACGGACGGACTGACGGATGGACAGGCAGACACATGGACAGACGGATAGATAGATAGATAGATAGATAGATAGATAGATAGATAGATAGATAGATAGATAGATAGATAGATAGATAGATAGATAGATAGATAGATAGATAGATAGATAGATAGATAGATAGATAGATAGATAGATAGATAGATAGATAGATAGATAGATAGATAGATAGATAGATAGATAGATAGATAGATAGATAGATGCTCAAATTGGTTTCAGTACGCAAAGGAATTAATTTTAAAAACCATTGACACTATAAGCACCAGAGTTATTTTTTTTAATGTGCTTTGTTCTTGAGAGGAAGAATTATCACAGAAGACCCTAAAACTTTTACCTCTTAGCCTGCATTCCAATAGGCTTCGAGTGAAAACAAAGAATGATAAAATGCCAATGAATAATCTGACACTCGCCGTATATGATTCTCAAAACGTTGTTTGAAAGGGGCTCCGACGTTGACATGGGAGAAAAACTGTGTGAATGAAATTGGAAAGGATATTTTCACTTTTTAGATAAATATTAATATTTGAAATTTCGCCTAAACAGCGTTTTTATTCCCGACGCCGTTCAACCTAATACGAAATAATAGTTTGGTGGAGTCACTCTCTGAATACTTTTCTCACACGACAGCCTTCGAATTCAGCCTTCTGTCTGCCCTCTTCATCCTACTTTTTCATTCAGGAAACCGCGCTGCATCCGTTAGTGCGGGGAACAAGACACCTTTTCCTTGTTCGACCGATAAATGTTTGGACACAGCGGCACAATACATGTCCTTTCTTTGCATTGCCGCTTAGCTTTTAACTTTCAGGGTGTTGCAGTGTACATGAGGCACCGTTGAACTTCAGAGAAAATCAGATGGCACCTGTCACACATTTATTTTAAACGCGGCGAGGCTCCGGCAGCAACAGGACGAGAGGAATTTCGCGCGTTCATTCACCCTCTGGACAAGCAGCGCCGCTTGCGGCATCTGAGAGCAGCCATCACATGCGCGGCCACCCACTCTCGTACGGAATGCGCGCGCTCAGCACACTAGGCAGTATATTTCTAGACACTGTACGTATATTTTTTCTCCTGGTTCAAAGCATGTTACCCATTACACAGAACGCAGCCATGTACGAAATCTCCACGGTAACGAGCCACCTTCAACACTTCAATTACCATGCACTAATGAACAAATTGAAATTTCAGAGATTTGTCCTTCAAACAACGTATGCAATAAGTCTTTGAAGCACGCAATAGGAACATCACAACGCTATCGCGTCCAACGTTCAAAGATGAAGCTTCAGGACCTCACAATGTTTTCCTTTTCTTTTCCCTCATGCGATCTCCGCAAAGACGAAACTGATGAAGTGGACGGCAGGTTGCTTGGTCTTTCGTGTTTTTTACTTACGCGAACGCTGCAGGGACAAAGGGAAGTTCACATGTAGGACCACTTGTTTAGCACCACAGGTGATTTTGAAACAAATTTAGGCTTATTGCCTGCTTGAAAGCAGTTTTGAGTGAAGCATGCTAGACACACACACAAACAAACAAACAAACAAACACATAAAGAAACGAACACACACACACCCAAAGACTCAGAGGATATATATGGTACGGTAACGTCACTTCGTAATTACACAAGCGAGCCAGATAAGCTCCCAGAAATTTTCCCTCTACATGTCTCAACACTGCGCCTTTCGTTATATTGAGCACACATAAGAGGCGATATAAGATTGACAAAATGTATTTTAACGCAAGATAAAATCATACAAAGTAAAAAGAAATATCGCATATGTTGAGCGCACTGCGAATTCGCCGGGCGCCTCCTCGACAGCTGCCTTTGTCAGCATCCCAGGAGGGGTGGGAGGCGCTCGCTTGGGCGCTTCGCTTTTGCTTGGGGGTGCCTCACTATGGTCCACCACCGTCAAGCCTCCAAGGAGCATTCCTGCACTCATCTGGCTGAACCCTTTCGACTCAAGCCATCTGTAGCTGAGTGGCCCTGCCTTCGAAATAGATAGACTTGAAGCGACAGCGTGACACTCCTCCAACTTGGCCGCCTCGAGCAACGCCATGACAAGTCGCTAGCCGCTGAAGCAGCAATATACCACTGTGCCTGTAGGCGCCGGTAGTCGGACTGCAGTGGCGGCTGCGAAATACGCCACTCTAATTTGGCATTGGTGCAGCGCAGGTGGTAGAGGACACATTTTTGGATCCAGGCTGCCCAATGTGCAATCGTTGGCCATCCGTGGCTCAGCGGCAGTGCATCACTAGACGCGGGGTGTGCAATGACTGTCAGATCTGCCAAGAGTAATAAATGCCGTAGTGAAAGCAGGAATGAGCATATGGCTTGTATTGATTGATTGCGCAATTCACTGTTGTTAGTATTGTGAAGTGGGAGAGCTTCCTAGCAATGTAGTGGTATTGCGAACGTGATTTGCCGAATGTCAAGGCATATTACGAAGCTATAACTCGACTGTGATCGAGCAGCCTGTTGATTCCGTTAAGTGCGATATACGGTCGGACAGATAAAGGTATATACTGTAGTAAATCCGGCTGACCAGTGTCCCTTGGCTGAATTCGGGCCTTGCTCGGAAATGGGTGCGTTGCTGACTTTTCGGCCTTTATATGCTTGGGCAGTAGACGGGGAGCCGACCCAAGGGACGCGAGCGACAACTCGGCCAGCGGTGCGAGAATGCTGAACGTTATTGCAGCGCCATGCGCGCTATTTACGGCACACGGGATTAGTCGTCGCTACATCGACATGATTTCTTAGACAAAGAAGGGATGCTGCTTTCCGCGTCTCACGTTCGGCGTGTGATCAGCCACAGGCCTATTGGTTGGGGGCATCTCGTGACATATGATAAAAGAAAGGGCCAATTACCCATTGCCAGCCGGAGAAAAGTTCTCAGGGTGGACTTCGGTGCCTGCTGTCAAATTGCCCGTTCATGCCAGTACGGGAATAGAACGGCAGAGCAGAAGCCAGAGAGATGAAGCTCGGGTAGCATCGAACAGCTTCGAATCATTCGATCTCTCGAGCGCCACGCGAACCGATGAAGATGACGACGTTTCACAAGTATGACACGAACCCATTACAGCTTTTATGCTGGTTCGCTGTTGCCCGAGGGGAAAGCCGTTATAGGAGACATCTAAAAAAGAGGTCACGCATGGGGTTCGGCGAGGACCCTGGATCGTAGGCACCCGAATCCCTTGGTCAATAGAGCTTCTCCTCATTCTCTGAAGCGAGAACACATAAATTTGCCCACGCTTACTATGCCTTTTTATATGAAATTTCAACGACACTGTTAAGGCGTTTTGAAATCGTGATGTATTGATGGTAAGAATTCAGCAAAGGACACAACCCACCAACTTCCAAAGGTCTACCAAAGATCTTGATGGATATCTTTCAATACAAGTACAGAAGGAGATAGGAAGGATGGCATTCCGGTCAGTGAATGAGCGGCCATAACGAAGTCGCATAAAACGACCATTGAAATGCACCGCCATAAAATTCCCCAATGTATAGGGTGCGATTCTGGAATTTGCCTGTCATGGAGAATGCTCAACATCAGTTTCACGCGTTACCATGAAGAGGGCTTTGATTCCACCATCACAAAATTTTCTAACGCAGCCTTCACAGAAAGTGCACTCCTTACAACTCCATGGCGTGCAAGCGCACGACGAAAAAAAACGACTCGAAAGTTTAAGCGCTGGGCTCTAAAGCAGCAAACACACCACCTATATTTTCTTTGCTTGTTAATCACTGCATCACCGTTACTGCAATGCTCATTAGAGATGTATGTATACAGTTCTGAAAACGACAGCTGTAGCTGCCACTTCAGAACAGCGGAACAAGTGTCGCGCAATGATCGTAAAGAGTCCCACAAGTTTCACAGTGAAGACGTATATGGCTATGCGATTCGTCCGTGTGCTGAGCGCTAAAAAAATAAAAAAATAAAAGAGAGAAGGAAATGTAGCGTCTACAAGCGCCCAAAAATTGAAAAAATCACAGCATATCCACGGAATGAATGATGATGAGTGGAACTAAGGGTCCGTCAAACAGCCCGTGCTTCAGTCCTGCGTTCATCTGTCCGTACGTCAGCCCGTTCGTGCGTTCGATCGTGCATCCGTCCGTGCGTCAGTTCATCCGTACGTGCGACCTTTCGTGCATCAGTCCGTGCGTCCATCTGTGCGTGCGTCTATGCGTCCGTTCATTCGTCCATCAGTCCGTCTGCCCGTGTTTTTTTCTGCCTGTCCGCCTGCTTGTCTGTCGGTCTGAGTGACGACCGAATCAAAGCCCTTTGCGTGGAATCTGTTGGAATACACAGCCAAAGGTCCGCTTCAGAATACAGTGAAATTAGCAACTTCTGCTTGGAAGCACCGAGAAATCAAGACATTTTTCCGCAAACACACTCCTCCTGTATAAAAGCTTCACAATGCGACATGTAATAACACAATTACATTTGGTGGTACAAGCTTACATTGCCGTCGGCCATCAGAACACGTGAATATTATAAATACTTGGGCGTTTAAAGCCCTCCACCTATTACGTAAGAAAGTGGCTGACTGGGCTAGTTGATTGTGCATACTTCAAGTTAACAGCGCGAAGATAATAAAACATGGCGCGCAGGAAAAAAGGGCCGCCATATCCACGAAGTTAATGATGACGAGTGGGCGAAGCTCTGTAGGTAAACCTGGTAAACCATGAATCTTCCGTACATTTTGCACACTCGATTTTATTACAACGCTCCCCCTAGAGTACGTCGCCCCACTAAATCGAACGAATGCCTTCAACCAATGACATGCGCCATATGTGACATCATTCCTGTTTTATAATATCTCGCATTTTTCATCATCAACTACAAGTACCGTTGTCTAGTTTATAATATCTTGCATCATTTCACCATCAGCTACAAGTGCCGCCATCGAGTGAACACTGCAAGAACTAAACGAGAGGTGGAGAGAGAGAGAGAGAATAAAACATTTATTTGCGACCGAGGAAAGAATGTCGGTGAGTGGGCTCCTTAGTCCGAGATCCCGATGGCATGGGCCCCTGTCCTTGCTCGTCTCACGAGGGCCTCTTGGGTCTTCGGATCCGAGCTAGACAGAGCTCCCTCCCAACCTACAGTGTTGTGCTGTGCTCTGGGTTGCAGAGGTGGATTGTGTGGGCATTTCCATACCATGTGGTACAGGGTGGCTGTTTTAGTGACGCAGAACCAGCTCTGTGGTGCATATGTGTCGGGATCTATTTTGGACAGTATGTGTGGATTCGGGTAAGACAAGGTCTGCAAGCGACGCTACGCTACCTGGGATTCTTTACTGAGTTTTGGCCCCGGGGGCGGAAGTTTTCGTATTTCGAGTTTTTGATAATCTAGAATATCTGTGTATGTTAGGAACGGGTCCATGCGCATGGCCGAGGGTGGGCGCGATATGCCGGGGTCGGAGGCCTGGAAGAGTAATTCTCGGGTCGAGGCGTGGGCGAGCTCATTGCCTCTAACTCTGCAGTGGCCGGGTATCCATATCAGCTGTTTCGATTTGCCCTCTGAGCGTGTGGACGAGAGTTGTGTAAGAAGTCGATGCGCAATGGTGCCAATGTAGCATTTACAAAAATTTCGGTAGGCTGCTTTTAAACCTGTTTGAACGAAAGTGGACTTTGGGTTTCGTAAGGCGAGGGCGATTTCTGCTTCTTCCATACTAAATGTGACTGTGTCCTGGGCCTATATACAATCAACCTGTTTCCTCCACAATGAATGAGACTTGTTGTATATTTGCCATTCACTGGTCCAGCTTGTGGGAATCTAGAGCGCGCACCTATCTGGCACCATAGAGTTTCCCAAAATTAACTAGAGGGCACTCTGGCGCTGCGATCGTTCAGCGACCATGGGAATGATGGGTAGTACACACATTTGCCTAGTCTTCGTACTTGCGGGCGGTGAATCTTACTTGCGGCTTCGTTTATTGCTGGTTACGGTTTTGTTTTGAAAGAAAAAACGAACCCTTTTTAACTTAGTGACTTGATTCAAAATGGTAAGCCTAAAACAATAAGGTTGTGCAGCGCGAACGATGAACATTTGCTAATTTATGTTTTCATGAAAAAACAGCTTCAAGCCACACGAATACACACGTAGCCAGAAGCAGGCCAGAAGTACGAAAATTAGACAAGTGTGGGTACTACCCATCATTCCCACGCTCGCTGAAGCGCCGTGTGTTGCAGCTTCCATAGACACTAGTGCCAGAGTTCCCTCTAGTAAGTATTGTGGGAAACTCTATGCCTGGCACCTCTTTTCCCAGCTGCCACAGGCGCGCCACCAGCGTAGCCCGGGCGCGCATAAGCACCGGCATCCGCCAAGATGGCTGCCAGCTTGGTCTGGGCCAGTCAACCGTCGGCTTCTTCCCGCGCTGGCATGTCCGGGCACGCTACCCTGGTGCGCTGCGCGGGCCTACGTCACAATGCAGCGCCATTTCCCATTGGGCGCGCGTGACATCCTCCTCTCCTAAGAGCTGTGTTGCGCCCGACGATTCGCTCGTCGCGGCAGATGCTCTCAAGCCTCCACGAGAGGTTGACGCGTTGCTAAGCAGGCGGCTTCTCGTTCGTGCGTTTGACTTCGGCCCTTGTGCGGGAGTCGTCGCGCCCTAGGCAAGCGTACTTGCTTGGTTTTGCGGAGTTCCCTATACGGCCTGCAAGCCCATGAGTGTCGCACTGGGCTGCATCTTGGGTTAATAAACCCGTTGTTGTTGTTATTCTGCCTCGTGCGTGGTTTCTGCGCCGTGCCGGAGAAAACGACGAACCCGGCCGCAACGTCTTCGCATGCAGCGGCAGTGGAGGACGTCGCATCCCTACACGGTTGCGCACAGTAGTTAAGCCTAGTGCAAACGTATGTCCACAAGCTGCATCGTCAAAAAAGGCGCCCTCAGTATCTGAGTAGTTGTCGTGAACTTTTGCCCGAGCCCGACGTCAATGTTCATGGAACTGAGGATGCATGTTGCGTGGAAGTGGTTTGATGATGAAGTCCTGCCTCCATTCATGTAGGATACGTTGTTTTTCTCTTCTCTCAATCGGCGCTTCGTTCCCAAGTTCTGATAGTGTTTTCCGTGCTATTTTAGTGATGGCGAGGTGCATGACTTGATTATTGTGGTGTGCATGGAATAGTTGTATACGGTATTATGGGGCCCCATTTGAAGCAGACGTTCCGCGAGGGTCCACAGGGGAAGGTGCAGAGCCTTCTTGAGAGTAACACGTAAGACTCAGTCTATTTTGTGCTCGTCTGCTTTCAAGACGCTCAGGTAAGGAAAGCTATAGGTTATGCGGCTGATAACAAACGCCTGAATGAGTCGCATTATGTCGTGTTCTTTTATCCCTCGTCGTCGGTTAGCCACCCGACTAATCATGCAAGAGATTTGTAGGCAGGACGTTTTTATTTTATCTAAAGTAAATGAGTTGTTGCCCCAAATAATGAAGTGGGCCCCCAGAATTCGGATGGTTCCAACCTCTTTATTTGCGTTTCATTGAGTTGTACGTTGAGGGATGTATTGTCAGATGCCTTTCTTTTATATACTAGGATTTCTGATTTGGTGGGGGAGCTCTCCAGACAACTCTTGCGTCCTATCTTTTCTACGATGAAGGCGGCCTGTTGGAAGGCTTCTTATATCGGACCCAGGTTACCAGATGGCCTCCAGATTGTGACGTCGGTGGGTCAGTGGTTAACGCCTCGCTCTCACGAGAGGTGGCTAAATGCACCGGACGGTACCGCCATCTAGTGAACACTGCAAGAACTAAAAGCGAGGTGGCTACATTCAGGGGACGCACAGCCCACGCCTTAAAGAGCTTCGCCCCTAAAAGCGATTGTCCGTTTTTTTTCTTACCGCGGTGTTTTTTTTTCGTGCTGTTAACGTCAACAATTACATAAGGCACGCACGTTACTGTACGTGTTCCCTAAAGACCCTGTAGTGGGTGCATAGCAAGTTCGAAATCATTGCACGCGTATAATTGCTCCTGGTTCATAGAATGGCACTTATTACACAGAATGCGGACATGTACGAAATCTCCCCGGTAACAAGCCACCTTCAACTTTGTCCATTAGCGTGTAGTAATCAATAAATTAAACTTTCAGAGAAATGTTTTTCAAAAGCACGTATGCAATAAGTCTTTGAAGCACGCACTAGGGACATCATAATGCTATCGCGTCCAACGTCTAAAGGTGAAGCCTCAGAATCTCCGAATGTTTTACTTTTTTTCCTTCATGTGATTTCCGCAAAGACGAAACTGATAAAGGGGACGTGGGGTTGCGTGCTCGTTCAAAGTTTTTTTTTACCTACTCGAACGCTGCAAGGACAAAGGGAAGTACACATCCAGGACCATTTGTTTGTTTAGAACCACACGCGATTTTTAAATAAATTTAAGGTTTTTGCCTGCTGAAAGCAGTTTTGAGTGAAGCATGCGTGACACACACACGCATGCACAGACCCGGAGGATATAATTGGTACGGAAACGTCGCTATGAATTTCCACAAGCGAGCTAGGTAAGCTCTCAGAAATTTTGCCTCCACATGTCTCAACTCTCCGCCTTTCGTTCTAAGAAGCGAACATAAGAGGCAATAATAGATTGACAAACTGTATTTATAAAAGCAAGATAAAATAATATAAATAAGAACGAATAGCGCATATGTAGTGCGCCCTGCAAATTTGCCGGGCACCTCCTCGACAGCTGTCTTCGTCAGCGGCACAAGAGTGATGGGAGGCGCTCGCTTGGACAATTCGCTTTTCCTCGGGGGTGCATCACGATGGTCAACCACCGTCAAGTCTTCAAGGAACCTTCCTGCGCTCATCTGGCTGAACCCTTTTGACTCAAGCCATCTGTAGCTGAGTGGCCCTTCCTTCGAATTAGATGAACTTGATTGATTTGTGGGGTTTACCGTCCCAAAACCACCATTTGATTATGAGAGACGCCGTAGTGGAGGGCTCCGGAAATTTTGACCACCTGGGGTTCTTTAACGTGCACCCAAATCTGAGTACACGGGCCTACAACATTTCTGCCTCCATCGCAAATGCAGCCGCCGCAGCAGGGAATCGAACCCGCGACCTGCGGGTCAGCAGCCGAGTACCTTAGCCACTAGACCACCGCGGCGGGGCGAAATAGATGAACTTGAATCGACAGTGCGACACTCTACCAACTTGGCTGCCTCGAGTACTGCTACGACGAGCCGCTTGCAACTGGAGGAGCAAGATCCCACTGTGAGCCTGTAGGCACCGGTAGTCGGACTGCAGTGGCGGCTGCAGAATACGCCACTCTAATTTGGCGTTGGTGCAGCGCAGGTGGTAGAGGACACATTTTTGGATCCAGGCTGCCCAATGTGCAATCGTTGGCCATCCGTGGCTCAGCGGCAGTGCATCACTAGACGCGGGGTGTGCAATGACTGTCAGATCTGCCAAGAGTAATAAATGCCGTAGTGAAAGCAGGAATGAGCATATGGCTTGTATTGATTGATTGCGCAATTCACTGTTGTTAGTATTGTGAAGTGGGAGAGCTTCCTAGCAATGTAGTGGTATTGCGAACGTGATTTGCCGAATGTCAAGGCATATTACGAAGCTATAACTCGACTGTGATCGAGCAGCCTGTTGATTCCGTTAAGTGCGATATACGGTCGGACAGATAAAGGTATATACTGTAGTAAATCCGGCTGACCAGTGTCCCTTGGCTGAATTCGGGCCTTGCTCGGAAATGGGTGCGTTGCTGACTTTTCGGCCTTTATATGCTTGGGCAGTAGACGGGGAGCCGACCCAAGGGACGCGAGCGACAACTCGGCCAGCGGTGCGAGAATGCTGAACGTTATTGCAGCGCCATGCGCGCTATTTACGGCACACGGGATTAGTCGTCGCTACATCGACATGATTTCTTAGACAAAGAAGGGATGCTGCTTTCCGCGTCTCACGTTCGGCGTGTGATCAGCCACAGGCCTATTGGTTGGGGGCATCTCGTGACATATGATAAAAAGAAAGGGCCAATTACCCATTGCCAGCCGGAGAAAAGTTCTCAGGGTGGACTTCGGTGCCTGCTGTCAAATTGCCCGTTCATGCCAGTACGGGAATAGAACGGCAGAGCAGAAGCCAGAGAGATGAAGCTCGGGTAGCATCGAACAGCTTCGAATCATTCGATCTCTCGAGCGCCACGCGAACCGATGAAGATGACGACGTTTCACAAGTATGACACGAACCCATTACAGCTTTTATGCTGGTTCGCTGTTGCCCGAGGGGAAAGCCGTTATAGGAGACATCTAAAAAAGAGGTCACGCATGGGGTTCGGCGAGGACCCTGGATCGTAGGCACCCGAATCCCTTGGTCAATAGAGCTTCTCCTCATTCTCTGAAGCGAGAACACATAAATTTGCCCACGCTTACTATGCCTTTTTATATGAAATTCCAACGACACTGTTCAGGCGTTTTGAAATCGTGATGTATTGATGGTAAGAATTCAGCAGAGGACACAACCCACCAACTTCCAAAGGTCTACCAAAGATCTTGATGGATATCTTTCAATACAAGTACAGAAGGAGATAGGAAGGATGGCATTCCGGTCAGTGAATGAGCGGCCATAACGAAGTCGCATAAAACGACCATTGAAATGCACCGCCATTAAATTTCGCAATGTATATGGTGCGATGCTGGATTTTACCTGCCATGGGAAATGCTCAGCATCAGTTTCACGCGTTACCATAAACAGGGCTGTGTTGTATTTGGCCATTACAGCTTGAGCATTTTTGTTTGATGCTGCCCGCAAAACGCCCAAAAATAAGCGGATATATTTAATATACGGATAGGAATTACCTCAAGACGCTCACATCCATCTTTCCTTAGCTAATTAGTGATAGGTGATACATAACCTGGCTACTCGATAGTGGGTTGTTTATTTAAGCATTGAACTCATGTGCATTTTCGCAGAGGAATAAAGCAGTGGTTCACACGTCCGTGGAGTAAATAAAAGCATTGCAGTGATGACTTCATAACTAATCCGCAGCTAAATGTAATAAGCGTACACTACCCTTGCCTCTCAGGCACTGCTGACTGTACGTCTCCAGATGGGGAAGTACTTTTCTGAAATTCCAAAATACTGATAGGCTGTAACACTGTGCAAAAAACAGAAAAGACATAAACAAAAAGGCACGGAGTTCAATTTATTCAAAAACGTCTGGTCTGCATATGATAAGGTGTGGGTGGGAATAGAAAAATAAGACACAGGGAGAGAGATACAAAAGTAAGGCTCCTGAACACGTTTGCAGCCAAGGACCACTTTTGTTAGCGCTGTGATCGTTCCTGCAGGTTCATGCGAAACTTTTAGAGGTGCCACATTATCTGTCTTGTGATTCTGTGGATAAGTGACGCTGTCTCGACTTCCGTATGAAAGGGTGGATGGTCGTTAGTCATCATATACTCGAGGTATTTTAGTATTAGTCCCAAAGTGTCCAGTACATTCAGTGCACTTCGAGGAAGTGCTGTTTTCAAGTTCTACAGAATAATTTGAATGATATCCATGACGGTAATGACTGTATGCTGTCGGAATCCCACTGGCTGTTGAAATAGGCGCAGCATTCACTACGTATTGACGCTCTTCGCGAACCTGCCGGTTCGTAAGCTCAAGTATATGAGATGAGAGAGTTCTCTATGAGAAGGCATGGCATGCATGTCATGCATTCTCATAGAGAACTCTCTCATCTCATATACTCGAGCTGTTAAGCTACTTTGTGGCTTGGCTGAAAGATGGCTTGGCTGAAGTATATAGAACCAATGTCCTGTTGAGTGAGTTCCATCTTTGACGGCTCTCCATGAATGTGCGCACTACACAGCTCAGCCACCTCCTCATGGAAAGAATTGTCCCTTGCCATTCTTAAAAGCTAGATTGCACTTTTTACGAAGGCAGGTTTCTGTGAGGCGTCCTGGCAATGGTCACTCTTGCGACTCTTTTAGATTTGTAACGGTGTAGGCTTGTGTGCTCAAACCAGAAACTATAATTTCCAAACCAAAATGACTGTGATATTTTATAACACCATGACGGCTATGTCATGGCGATGTTGGAAGGACTGCAATGAAATGAGTACGGCAGAATGACTACGTGGCATCTCGAGGAATATAAGACGCCGACATGACAATGACTACATGCTGGGAAAGAATTCTAGATGATGGAGTATTATGACAGTGTGACAAAATTACGATCACAGAATGGTGACTACGGCATGACAATCGTAGTGTTGCAATGATGGACTTATGACATCGATTCAACGTCGATGGCATCACGAATGTGCGAGCTCTATGCTGCAATGAGGATGAAGGAATGGTCACGGGAACATCAAGATGATATATGAACGTAGACGCGTCGCAGTTACAATCTGACGACGAGGCATTGACGATGACAGCTTGATTGATTCGTGGGGTGTAACTTCCCTAAACCACCATATGATTATGAGAGACGCCGTAGTGCAGGGCTCCGGAAATTTCGACCACCTGGGGCTCTTTAACGTGCACACAAATCTGAGTACACGGGCCTACAAAAATTCTGCCACCATCGGAAATGCAGCCACCACAGCCGGGATTTGATTCCGCGACCTGCGGGTCAGCAGCCGAGTACCTTAGCCACTAGACCACCGTGGCGGGGCAATGATGACAGCTTTGTGACGTAATAATGGCAACAACCTAATGACAATGTTCATAAAAATAAGCACGGCACTTAATTGACAAGGGCGGGACAGAGAGAAGACACAAAAGTGCTAACATGCAACAATGATTTATTTTAGGCTGGACCACAGAATATATACACAAAAAGTGTGTACACTCAAGCATGTGAAAAGTGGTGCCATGAAGCAAAGTCAAGTCTTCCCTGGATGAATATAGAGATGAGGTATCCAGCGGTTGTAATGCGTCTGATCCCAAGGTCGTGGGTTCTATCCCGAAAGTGGTGGTTGCAATTTTGAGGGACATTAAAATGCACTTAGATTTAGAAGTGCGATAGAGATCCGCAGGTGGACGAAATTTTCGGAGTTCTGCACTGCGGAATCCCTCATAATCCCAACGTGGTTCTCGGAGATTAAACCCCTACTATAATTGTTGGTGAAGACGAAAGCTTACTGGCCCATTTTTATTCATTTGGCGTTGAACGCTTATATCGACGTTCTAGATATTTCGGTTCTTGTCTTTGTGTTTTTGTGCGGGCAGTATAATGTCATTAATTTCCAACAAACCAATGCAAGCCGCCTGCCTTTTGAAGTATCGTTTACATTACCTTCTGCGAGAGTCGTGTGAAACCGATGCTCTACTACGATCTCGTAATACATCAACATGTGTGTGAGCTGTCAGACCGCTACATCTTCTTTAATAATTTGTAACGTATAAACGTTCTTTGCGGGCCAGGTTATGACTTCGGGTGCGTCATGACCGCTAACAACGGCGTATGGTGCCTCAGTGAATTCTGCGACTTATCAGCATTTCCGGGCACCATTTCGGACAGACGCGACTTCATAGGTACAGATGACAATGTTGCTGTTTCTGACTACATCGATGCTGAGATTTTGGCTGCCGGTGTCGCCGAAGTGTACTCGTGTATGTATGATGAACATGCAAACGCCTTCGCTGCCGCCGCTAACCAAGCTTGCATCGGCATTCTGCGTCAACCAACGTTGTGGTCAAAGGAGCTAAGCTCGCTCATTTGGAAAGCTTCAGCGATATTAAGGATGACTGGAACTTGACAGCACGCAAGACAAGTTT
>NW_027465345.1:17500-30472 GCF_043290135.1 Rhipicephalus microplus | reverse complement strand
TGTTTTTTTTTTTTATTTCGCCCCGGCAGACGCGGTTTTTGCGCCGCCCCGGCTGACGCGGTTTTTGCCGCCCCGGCTGACGCAGTTCGGACTTAGCACTTTTCGGCTGTGCCTGGCTGGCGGCCCACTCACTCGATCGCCATGTCTGTTTGCCACAGTTTTCCCGGTGGTGCCGCACCCGGGCTCGCCCCGGCTGACGCAGTTTTCGCGCCGCCCCGGCTGACGCGGTTTCGTGCCGCCCCGGCAGACGCGGTTTTCGCGCCGCCCCGGCTGACGCGGTTTTTGCGTCGCCCCGGCTGACACGGTTCGGACTTTGCACTTTTCGGCTGTGCCTGGCTGGCGGCCCACTCACTCGATCGCCATGTCTGTTTGCCACAGTTTTCCCGGTGGTGCCGCACCCGGGCTCGCCCCGGCTGACGCAGTTTTCGCGCCGCCCCGGCTGACGCGGTTTCGTGCCGCCCCGGCAGACGCGGTTTTCGCGCCGCCCCGGCTGACGCGGTTTCGTGCCGCCCCGGCAGACGCAGTTCGGACTTAGCACTTTTCGGCTGTGCCTGGCTGGCGGCCCACTCACTCGATCGCCATGTCTGTTTGCCACAGTTTTCCCGGTGGTGCCGCACCCGGGCTCGCCCCGGCTGACGCAGTTTTCGCGCCGCCCCGGCTGACGCGGTTTCGTGCCGCCCCGGCAGACGCGGTTTTCGCGCCGCCCCGGCTGACGCGGTTTCGTGCCGCCCCGGCAGACGCAGTTCGGACTTAGCACTTTTCGGCTGTGCCTGGCTGGCGGCCCACTCACTCAATCGCCATGTCTGTTTGCCACAGTTTTCCCGGTGGTGCCGCACCCGGGCTCGCCCCGGCTGACGCAGTTTTCGCGCCGCCCCGGCTGACGCGGTTTCGTGCCGCCCCGGCAGACGCGGTTTTCGCGCCGCCCCGGCTGACGCGGTTTCGTGCCGCCCCGGCAGACGCAGTTCGGACTTAGCACTTTTCGGCTGTGCCTGGCTGGCGGCCCACTCACTCGATCGCCATGTCTGTTTGCCACAGTTTTCCCGGTGGTGCCGCACCCGGGCTCGCCCCGGCAGACGCGTTTTTTTTTTTCTTTCGCCCCGGCTGACGCAGTTTTCGCGCCGCCCCGGCTGACGCGGTTTCGTGCCGCCCCGGCAGACGCGGTTTTTTGCGCCGCCCCGGCTGACGCGGTTTTTGCCGCCCCGGCTGACGCAGTTCGGACTTAGCACTTTTCGGCTGTGCCTGGCTGGCGGCCCACTCACTCGATCGCCATGTCTGTTTGCCACAGTTTTCCCGGTGGTGCCGCACCCGGGCTCGCCCCGGCTGACGCAGTTTTCGCGCCGCCCCGGCTGACGCGGTTTCGTGCCGCCCCGGCAGACGCGGTTTTCGCGCCGCCCCGGCTGACGCGGTTTCGTGCCGCCCCGGCAGACGCAGTTCGGACTTAGCACTTTTCGGCTGTGCCTGGCTGGCGGCCCACTCACTCGATCGCCATGTCTGTTTGCCACAGTTTTCCCGGTGGTGCCGCACCCGGGCTCGCCCCGGCTGACGCAGTTTTCGCGCCGCCCCGGCTGACGCGGTTTCGTGCCGCCCCGGCAGACGCGGTTTTCGCGCCGCCCCGGCTGACGCGGTTTCGTGCCGCCCCGGCAGACGCAGTTCGGACTTAGCACTTTTCGGCTGTGCCTGGCTGGCGGCCCACTCACTCGATCGCCATGTCTGTTTGCCACAGTTTTCCCGGTGGTGCCGCACCCGGGCTCGCCCCGGCAGACGCGTTTTTTTTTTTCTTTCGCCCCGGCTGACGCAGTTTTCGCGCCGCCCCGGCTGACGCGGTTTCGTGCCGCCCCGGCAGACGCGGTTTTTTTGCGCCGCCCCGGCTGACGCGGTTTTTGCCGCCCCGGCTGACGCAGTTCGGACTTGGCACTTTTTGGCTGAGCCTGGCTGGTGGCCCACTCACTCGATCGCCATGTCTGTTAGCCACAGTTTTCCCGGTGGTGCCGCACCCGGGCTCGCCCCGGCTGACGCAGTTTTCGCGCCGCCCCGGCAGACGCGGTTTTCGCGCCGCCCCGGCTGACGCGGTTTTTGCCGCCCCGGCTGACGCAGTTCGGACTTGGCACTTTTTGGGCTGAGCCTGGCTGGCGGCCCACTCACTCGATCGCCATGTCTGTTTGCCACAGTCTTCCCGGTGGTGCCGCACCCGGGCTCGCCCCGGCAGACGCGTTTTTTTTTTCTTTCGCCCCGGCAGACGTGGTTCCCCCCCCCCCCTTTTCGCTCGCCCCGGCTGACGAGGTTTTCGCGCCGCCCCGGCTGACGCAGTTTTCGCGCCGCCCCGGCTGACGCGGTTTCGTGCCGCCCCGGCTGACGCGGTTTTCGCGCCGCCCCGGCTGACGCGGTTTTTGCGTCGCCCCGGCTGACACGGTTCGGACTTTGCACTTTTCGGCTGTGCCTGGCTGGCGGCCCACTCACTCGATCGCCATGTCTGTTTGCCACAGTTTTCCCGGTGGTGCCGCACCCGGGCTCGCCCCGGCTGACGCAGTTTTCGCGCCGCCCCGGCAGACGCGGTTTTCGCGCCGCCCCGGCTGACGCGGTTTCGTGCCGCCCCGGCAGACGCAGTTCGGACTTAGCACTTTTCGGCTGTGCCTGGCTGGCGGCCCACTCACTCGATCGCCATGTCTGTTTGCCACAGTTTTCCCGGTGGTGCCGCACCCGGGCTCGCCCCGGCTGACGCAGTTTTCGCGCCGCCCCGGCTGACGCGGTTTCGTGCCGCCCCGGCAGACGCGGTTTTCGCGCCGCCCCGGCTGACGCGGTTTCGTGCCGCCCCGGCAGACGCAGTTCGGACTTAGCACTTTTCGGCTGTGCCTGGCTGGCGGCCCACTCACTCGATCGCCATGTCTGTTTGCCACAGTTTTCCCGGTGGTGCCGCACCCGGGCTCGCCCCGGCAGACGCGTTTTTTTTTTTTCTTTCGCCCCGGCTGACGCAGTTTTCGCGCCGCCCCGGCTGACGCGGTTTCGTGCCGCCCCGGCAGACGCGGTTTTTTGCGCCGCCCCGGCTGACGCGGTTTTTGCCGCCCCGGCTGACGCAGTTCGGACTTAGCACTTTTCGGCTGTGCCTGGCTGGCGGCCCACTCACTCGATCGCCATGTCTGTTTGCCACAGTTTTCCCGGTGGTGCCGCACCCGGGCTCGCCCCGGCTGACGCAGTTTTCGCGCCGCCCCGGCTGACGCGGTTTCGTGCCGCCCCGGCAGACGCGGTTTTCGCGCCGCCCCGGCTGACGCGGTTTCGTGCCGCCCCGGCAGACGCAGTTCGGACTTAGCACTTTTCGGCTGTGCCTGGCTGGCGGCCCACTCACTCGATCGCCATGTCTGTTTGCCACAGTTTTCCCGGTGGTGCCGCACCCGGGCTCGCCCCGGCTGACGCAGTTTTCGCGCCGCCCCGGCTGACGCGGTTTCGTGCCGCCCCGGCAGACGCGGTTTTCGCGCCGCCCCGGCTGACGCGGTTTCGTGCCGCCCCGGCAGACGCAGTTCGGACTTAGCACTTTTCGGCTGTGCCTGGCTGGCGGCCCACTCACTCGATCGCCATGTCTGTTTGCCACAGTTTTCCCGGTGGTGCCGCACCCGGGCTCGCCCCGGCAGACGCGTTTTTTTTTTTCTTTCGCCCCGGCTGACGCAGTTTTCGCGCCGCCCCGGCTGACGCGGTTTCGTGCCGCCCCGGCAGACGCGGTTTTTTTGCGCCGCCCCGGCTGACGCGGTTTTTGCCGCCCCGGCTGACGCAGTTCGGACTTGGCACTTTTTGGCTGAGCCTGGCTGGTGGCCCACTCACTCGATCGCCATGTCTGTTAGCCACAGTTTTCCCGGTGGTGCCGCACCCGGGCTCGCCCCGGCTGACGCAGTTTTCGCGCCGCCCCGGCAGACGCGGTTTTCGCGCCGCCCCGGCTGACGCGGTTTTTGCCGCCCCGGCTGACGCAGTTCGGACTTGGCACTTTTTGGGCTGAGCCTGGCTGGCGGCCCACTCACTCGATCGCCATGTCTGTTTGCCACAGTCTTCCCGGTGGTGCCGCACCCGGGCTCGCCCCGGCAGACGCGTTTTTTTTTTCTTTCGCCCCGGCAGACGTGGTTCCCCCCCCCCCCCTTTTCGCTCGCCCCGGCTGACGAGGTTTTCGCGCCGCCCCGGCTGACGCAGTTTTCGCGCCGCCCCGGCTGACGCGGTTTCGTGCCGCCCCGGCTGACGCGGTTTTCGCGCCGCCCCGGCTGACGCGGTTTTTGCGTCGCCCCGGCTGACACGGTTCGGACTTTGCACTTTTCGGCTGTGCCTGGCTGGCGGCCCACTCACTCGATCGCCATGTCTGTTTGCCACAGTTTTCCCGGTGGTGCCGCACCCGGGCTTGCCCCGGCAGACGCGTTTTTTTTTTTTCTTTTCGCCCCGGCTGACGCAGTTTTCGCCCCGCCCCGGCTGACGCGGTTTCGTGCCGCCCCGGCAGACGCGGTTTTTTGCGCCGCCCCGGCTGACGCGGTTTTTGCCGCCCCGGCTGACGCAGTTCGGACTTTGCACTTTTTGGCTGAGCCTGGCTGGCGGCCCACTCACTCGATCGCCATGTCTGTTTGCCACAGTTTTCCCGGTGGTGCCGCACCCGGGCTCGCCCCGGCAGACGCGTTTTTTTTTTTCCTTCGCCCCGGCAGACGTGGTTCCCCCCCCCCCCTCCGTCTTTCTTTTTGTTTTTTTTTTTCGCCGCGGCTGAAGTGGATTTTTCGGTGCCTCGACGCCCCGGTAGTCGCGGTTTTTCCGTTTCCGCACGGCCCCGGCTGACGCTGCTCGGTCACAGTCGCCTTTTGTGAGGATTGCAGACTTCTTGAGCGCGGGTGTTTTTTTTTTGTTGTTGTTGTTGTTTTATTACGCATTCGCTCCAGCAGACGCTGTTTAGACTTTTTGTTTCCTCTTTTATCCTGCGACGAGGTGACGAGGTTTATTCGGTGCCCCGCCGCCCCGGCTGAAGTGATTTTTCCTGTCCCGTGCCGCCCCGGCTGACGCGGTTGGGACTTCGCGTTTGTTCGGCCGCCACGGGTTTTGGCGCACTCGCTCGGTTGCTTGTTGTTGCCACTTGTTGCGAACCCAGGTTTCTTGAGCGAGCGCGGGCGTTTTTTCTTCCTTTCTTTCTTTGTTCTATGTGTTAGCGAATCGGCCTTTAATATCACACGAGGACTCACAACCAACAATTTTCAGTTTGAAGTGTAAAAAATCTGCAGGTGTTGACGTAACTGACTTGCCCCGTACCCTTGAGTACATCCATGAAGTTCTCGTAGTACTACTAAATCGCATTATTCCAAGTGGAGAAATTCCCATAAACTTGCAAACCTCTACACGAAAATCGGTGCGCGTGATAAAGTTGAAAATTATCGTCCGATATCAAATGTGCCTTCTATAACACAAATTCTAGGAAAAAAAAAAAAAACACTTGTTCGCCGTTTTCTGCGCCGTGACTGGCAGCACTCCGGCGAAGCGAAACGGGGTCGATTCGAGCACGATATCGGCGTCTTTCGACGTGCTCGCCGGCGACCGTCGCACGAGTACGTCGCACGAGCGCGTCTGCCGGGGCGCCGTTTGCGAAGCCGACGCAAAAGTGGGAACCGCCGCTCGGATGATCGCCGCTTTCGGCAGAGTGAGTGTTGGCACTCCGGGGAAGCGAAACAGCGTGAATGCGCCCACGAAATCGGCGTATTTTGAAGTGCCCGCCGGCGACCGTCGCACGAGTACGGTAAACCGCGTCAGCCGGGGCGTAGTTCGGGACGCCGACGAAAAAGTGGGAAGCGCAACTCGGATCTTCGCCGTTTTTGCAGGAGTGAGTGGCGGCCCTCCTGCGAGACCAAGAAGCATCGATTCGTGCACGAATTCGGCGCCTTTCGACGTGATCGCCGGCGACCGTCGCTCGAGTAGGGCAAACCGCGTCTGCCGGGGCGGGCTTCGGGACGCCGATGCGAAAGTGGGAAACGCTGCTCGGATGTTCGCCGTTTTTGGCCGAGTGAGTGCTGGCACTCGGGCGAAGCCAAACGGGGCCGATTACGGCACGATATCGGCGTCTTTCGACGTGCCCGGCGGCGACCGTCGCACGAGTACGGTAAACCGCGTCAGCCCGGGCGGAGTTCGGGACGCCGATGCGAAAGTGGAGAACGCCGCTCGGATCTTCGCCGTTTTTGGAGGAGTGAGTGGCGGCACTCCGGAGAAGCCAAGGAGCGCCAATTAGCGCACGATATCGGCGTCTTTCGACGCGCTCGCCGGCGACCGTCGAACGAGTAGGGCAAACCGCGTCTGCCGGGGCGGGGTTTACGACGCCGACGCAAAAGTGGGAACCGCCGCTCGGATGTTGGCCGTTTTTGGCAGAGTGAGTGCTGGCACACCGGCGACGCGAAAGAGCGCGAAAGCGCCCACGAAAGTGGCGTATTTGGACGTGCTTGACGGCGACCGCTGCAGGAGTACGAAAAACCACGTCAGCCGGGGCGAGCGACCCACGGCGGTCTGGGTGCTTATCGCTGCTATTATAGGGGCACCCCGGCAGACGCAGAAAAAAAAAATTTTTTTTCGACCTTCTTTTTTGCTGGTCGAGCTCGGGTAACCCAGGTCGCAATGGGAGCCGCGCACGAAAGCGGCGTCGCGAGACGCGTTCGCGGTCGCTAGTCGCACGAGCTCGGCAACCGCGTCAGCCGGCGCGGAGTTCGGGATGCCGACGGCTAAGTGGGTACCGCTGCTCGGATGTTCGCCGTTTTTGGCCGAGTGAGTGCTGGCACTCCGGCGAAGCGAAACGGGGCCGATTCGGGCACGATATCGGCGTATTTCGACGTGCTCGCCGGCGACCGTCGCACGAGTACGGCAAAGCGCGTCTGCCGGGGCGAGGTTTGCGATGCCGACGAAAAAGTGGGAAGCGCCGCTCGGATCTTCGCCGTTTTTGCAGGAGTGAGTGGCGGCCCTCCTGCGAGACCAAGAAGCATCGACTCGCGCACGATATCGGTGTCTTTCGACGTGCCCGCCGGCCACCGCCGCACGAGTACGGCAAACCGCGTATGCCGGGGCGGGGTTGGCGACGCCGACGCAAAAGTGGGAACCGCCACTAGGATGTTCGCCGTTTTTGGCAGAGTGAGTGCTGGCACACCGGCGACGCGAAAGAGCGCGAAAGCGCCCACGAAAGTGGCGTATTTGGACGTGCTTGACGGCGACCGCTGCAGGAGTACGAAAAACCACGTCAGCCGGGGCGAGCGACCCACGGCGGTCTGGGTGCTTATCGCTGCTATTATAGGGGCACCCCGGCAGACGCAGAAAAAAAAAATTTTTTTTCGACCTTCTTTTTTGCTGGTCGAGCTCGGGTAACCCAGGTCGCAATGGGAGCCGCGCACGAAAGCGGCGTCGCGAGACGCGTTCGCGGTCGCTAGTCGCACGAGCTCGGCAACCGCGTCAGCCGGCGCGGAGTTCGGGATGCCGACGGCTAAGTGGGTACCGCTGCTCGGATGTTCGCCGTTTTTGGCCGAGTGAGTGCTGGCACTCCGGCGAAGCGAAACGGGGCCGATTCGGGCACGATATCGGCGTATTTCGACGTGCTCGCCGGCGACCGTCGCACGAGTACGGCAAAGCGCGTCTGCCGGGGCGAGGTTTGCGATGCCGACGAAAAAGTGGGAAGCGCCGCTCGGATCTTCGCCGTTTTTGCAGGAGTGAGTGGCGGCCCTCCTGCGAGACCAAGAAGCATCGACTCGCGCACGATATCGGTGTCTTTCGACGTGCCCGCCGGCCACCGCCGCACGAGTACGGCAAACCGCGTATGCCGGGGCGGGGTTGGCGACGCCGACGCAAAAGTGGGAACCGCCACTAGGATGTTCGCCGTTTTTGGCAGAGTGAGTGCTGGCACTCCGGCGAAGCGAAAGAGCGCGAATGCGCCCACGAAAGTGGCGTGTTTGGACGTGCTTGACGACGACCACCGCAGGAAAACGAAAAACCACGTCAGCCGGGGCGAGCGACCCATGGCGGTCTGGGTGCTTATCGCTGCTATTATAGGGGCACCCCGGCAGACGCAAAAAAAAAAAAAATTTTTTTTCGACATTCTTTCTTGCTCGTCGACCTCGGGTGACCCAGGTCGCAGTGGGAGCCGCGCACGAAAGCGGCGTCGCGAGACGGCTTCGCGGTCGCTAGTCGCACGAGCTCGGCAACCGCGTCTGCCGGGGCGGAGTTCGGGACGCCGACGGCTAAGTGGGAACCGCCGCTCGGATGTTCGCCGTTTGTGGCCGAGTGAGTGCTGGCACTCCGGCGAAGCCAAACGGGGCCGATTCCGGCACGATATCGGCGTCTTTCTACGTGCTCGCCGGCGACCGTCGCACGAGTACGGCAAAGTGCGTCTGCCGGGGCGGGGTTTGCGACGCGTACGCAATAGTGAGAACCGTCGCTCGGATGTTCGTCGTCTTTCGCCGAGCCAGTGCTGGCACTCCGGCGAAGCCGAACGGAGCCGATTCGGGCACGATATCGGCGTCTTTCCACGTGCTCGCCGGCGACCGTCGCACGAGTACGGTAAACCGCGTCAGCCGGGGCGGAGTTCGGGACGCCGATGCGAAAGTGGGAAGCGCCGCTCGGATCTTCGCCGTTTTTGGAGGAGTCAGTGGCGGCACTCCGGTGAAGCCAAGGTGCGCCAATTCGCGCACGATATCGGCGTCTTTCGACGTGCCCGCCGGCCACCGTCGCACGAGTACGGCAAACCTCGTCTGCCGGGGCGGGGTTTGCGACGCCGACGCAAAAGTGGGAACCGCCGCTCGGATGTTCGCCGTTTTTGGCAGAGTGAGTGCTGGCACTCCGGCGAAGCGAAAGAGCGTGAATGCGCCCACGAAAGTAGCGTATTTGGACGTGCTTGACGGCGACCGCCGCAGGAGTACGAAAAACCACGTCAGCCGGGGCGAGCGACCCACGGCGGTCTGGGTGCTTATCGCTGCTATTATAGGGGCACCCCGGCAGACGCAGAAAGAAAAAAAAAAAAAATGGGGACATGGCGTGCGTCACCGTGCGGCTTCGCAGCGTTGCCGAAGTCGCCGAGCCCTTCGACTGAGCCGAACGGCGGACAGGGAACGTTGGTCGGCCGTTCTAACCTGTCGGTGCCACGCCGAGACGTCGTTAAGGAAAACCGCGTCGTGGGCCTCTACTACGCCGTCGAGTCGTTGTACGTTTGGTGTCCAGCGTGTCGGCGGCGAGTAGCGGACACGTCGTTCACGACTTCGGTCTTTCGCAGTCGACGCGAACTTGCGGAGAGTCGTGGTGCCTCACGTTTTCGGCAGAAACCGCGGCGGAATTTTCCCGTGCGTGCGCGCACGACCTCGGTGCTGTGCCGTCAGCGTAGTGTTGCACAAACTCGTGGCCTACCCAAGGTGCGGTACGTTTGCGGCCGTATCCTCGGTGGGAATTTCGTGAGTAGGGTCGCAAATTCTACGACCTCGGCGGGTTTGAGAGCGACGTAGACTTGTGGCACGCTCAACGTGCCACACGTTTCGGGGCACACCCGCGGTGAAATTTTCTCGAGTACGCTCGTATTAGTGCCCAAGGAGGTCTGGGTACTTATCGCTGCTATTATGTGGGGGTTCTCGTGAGCGGCGTACGCGAAAGCGACCGGGTGTCTGATATGCGGCGGGCTTCGGCCTCGTCAAGCGTGTCCTCGGGTCTGCTCCAGGGGAATCCACGGCAGTCGTCTGCAGCCTCATCCGCTTGATGCGTTAGGGGCTGGTTGTCGGACGGTGCCGTTTTACCACGATATCGAGGTGTGTTCCGTGTCGTCCTCGGGCGATTCAGATGCGAAAGCGCCGAAGACGCGGGCGTGACCCGTCGTCTGGCGGCTTTGCAGTCTCGGCTCCGTTGCTAGTTCCGGCCGGTCCACCGACAGTGCAGCGGGCTTGGGCAACCCGCACGGCGCGACCGAGTCGATGCAACGAAAAAGAGCGAGCATGAACGTGCTTCTTGCCGCACGGCTCCCACTCGTCTTTCGGGAAGGTTGTGCCGTAGCGAGCTCGAACGCCGTCATCTCGGAGTGCAAAATAAGCGTGTTGGGGCGCCTGAAGGTGGCCTCCGCCGCACACAGACTGCGTCCGGCCCGCCGAAGGCGAGGACGGACGCGCAGTCGAACGATTACCTGGTTGATCCTGCCAGTAATCATATGCTTGTCTCAAAGATTAAGCCATGCATGTCTAAGTACATGCCGAAATAAGGCGAAACCGCGAATGGCTCATTAAATCAGTTATGGTTCCTTAGATCGTTTCTTCCTACTTGGATAACTGTGGCAATTCTAGAGCTAATACATGCAGTGAGCCTGGAGCCCTTTGGGTAACGGGTGCTTTTATTAGACCAAGATCGATCGGGTTTCGGCCCGTATTGTGTGGTGACTCTGGATAACTTTGTGCTGATCGCATGGCCACGAGCCGGCGACGTTTCTTTCAAGTGTCTGCCTTATCAACTTTCGATGGTAGGTTACTTGCTTACCATGGTTGTTACGGGTAACGGAGAATCAGGGTTCGATTCCGGAGAGGGAGCCTGAGAAACGGCTACCACATCCAAGGAAGGCAGCAGGCGCGCAAATTACCCACTCCCGGCACGGGGAGGTAGTGACGAAAAATAACAATACGGGACTCTTTTGAGGCCCCGTAATTGAAATGAGTACACTCTAAATCCTTTAACGAGGATCAATTGGAGGGCAAGTCTGGTGCCAGCAGCCGCGGTAATTCCAGCTCCAATAGCGTATACTAAAGCTGCTGCGGTTAAAAAGCTCGTAGTTGGATCTCAGTTCCAGACGAGTAGTGCATCTACCCGATGCGACGGCTCGGACTGAACATCATGCCGGTTCTTTCTTGGTGCACTTCATTGTGTGCCTCGAGATGGCCGGTGCTTTTACTTTGAAAAAATTAGAGTGCTCAACGCAGGCGAGTCGCCTGAATAAACTTGCATGGAATAATAGAACAAGACCTCGTTTCTGTTCTGTTGGTTTTTGGAATACGAGGTAATGATTAAGAGGGACGGACGGGGGCATTCGTATTGCGGCGCTAGAGGTGAAATTCTTGGACCGTCGCAAGACGAACTACTGCGAAAGCATTTGCCAAGAATGTTTTCATTGATCAAGAACGAAAGTCAGAGGTTCGAAGGCGATCAGATACCGCCCTAGTTCTGACCATAAACGATGCCAACCAGCGATCCGCCTGAGTTACTCAAATGACTCGGCGGGCAGCTTCCGGGAAACCAAAGTATTTGGGTTCCGGGGGAAGTATGGTTGCAAAGCTGAAACTTAAAGGAATTGACGGAAGGGCACCACCAGGAGTGGAGCCTGCGGCTTAATTTGACTCAACACGGGAAAACTTACCCGGCCCGGACACTGGGAGGATTGACAGATTGAGAGCTCTTTCTTGATTCGGTGGATGGTGGTGCATGGCCGTTCTTAGTTGGTGGAGCGATTTGTCTGGTTAATTCCGATAACGAACGAGACTCTAGCCTATTAAATAGGTGCGGGGTTCCCAGCACCTTACAACCTTCTTAGAGGGACAAGCGGCTCCTAGCCGCACGAAACAGAGCAATAACAGGTCTGTGATGCCCTTAGATGTCCGGGGCCGCACGCGCGCTACACTGAAGGAAGCAGCGTGTCTTTATCCCTGTCTGAAAAGACTGGGTAACCCGTGGAACTTCTTTCGTGATTGGGATAGGGGCTTGCAATTGTTCCCCTTGAACGAGGAATTCCCAGTAAGCGCGAGTCATAAGCTCGCGTTGATTACGTCCCTGCCCTTTGTACACACCGCCCGTCGCTACTACCGATTGAATGATTTAGTGAGGTCTTCGGACCGATGTCCGGCGCGGCCTTTCGGTTGCGCCGGTCTGTTGGAAAGATGACCAAACTTGATCATTTAGAGGAAGTAAAAGTCGTAACAAGGTTTCCGTAGGTGAACCTGCGGAAGGATCATTAACGGATTGTGAAGGGTGAGCGCCTCAGCTGCGTCTGCGCCCGACACTTTCTGCCGCTGACCCCGTTTGGACGCGGGGTCGGCTTTTCCCCACGGGGCTGCCTGAATGTGGAGCGGCACCCCGTGACAAATTGTTGCGCCCAGCGGACGCCAACACCGCGACCTTGGACGGTCGGCCAGGTGGCGGACGCGGGTACAAACGGCGCAACGCACTCATAGGTCGGCTTTCGACCCGCCACTGCACCGTGGCTCGAAGCGCTCGAAATGCGCGACCCGACCGCTGCGGGACCGCCTAGTACTGTAAACAGGAGCGGCGGAGCGCGAACGGCGAGTCGTGGTTACGTCGGTAGAAGGCGAGGCTGCGCGTTCCCGAAACGCCAGCCGAGTGCCCTCCCGACCGTTCGAGCGTGCAAGAACGAGACCCGACAATCGCGCGGCGACTGCCAAGTACGAGAGGAACGGCACAAGCGTCGGCGGTCGGTCAAGGAACTGGCGATGTGACGGGTCCGCTGTGCACCAGTGCATACCGTCCCGCCGTCCGCGGCAAGCGCCTCCGCGTCCTCGGGTGACGGAGGCTGCCGGTCGGTTCTTGCAGGCGAGGGATCTCGCTGGCACCGGTTCGCGTTGACGCGCGGCCGGTCATGGCACGGCGATGCGACGGCCGAGGTGCGCAGTACTCGATGGAGGAACCGCACGCTCCGATGACCGTCCCGCCCTCCGCGGCGTATGCGTACCGACCGTAATGGTTGCAGCAGCGCCGGCCGGCTTTTGAATTCGCCACACGAAACACGGTGCGAGATCGCGGTTAGGGGAGCGTCGACGTTGCCAGGCGTTTTGCTTGCTGCCGAGGGAAAGGCGGCACGGCCACGTCGCGCTCGTCGCGATTAGCGGGTCTGCGCGCTTTGGGAAGGTGCCGCAACGACTTGCCGAAAGAGGAAGCACGGAAGAACGAGGGACTTGGACGTCCCGACAATTGAACGCACTTGCGGCCAGGCCCTTGCTGGCTTCGTTCTTCCGCCTCGAGTAGGCTCGT
>NW_027465345.1:0-10000 GCF_043290135.1 Rhipicephalus microplus | reverse complement strand
CGCGTGTTACAGAGAGATATGCCCAAACGCATGAAAGTGTACGCAGGTGTCCTAAGGCAGTTTTTTTTTTTTTTTCCTCATTTTGATGTCGCCCCGGCTGACGCGGTTTTCGTTTTTCCGTGCCGCCCCGGCTGACGCAGTTTTTGCGCCGCCCCGGCTGACGCGGTTTTTGCGCCGCCCCGGCTGACGCGGTTTTCGCGCCGCCCCGGCTGACGCGGTTTTCGCGCCGCCCCGGCTGACGCGGTTCGGACTTTGCACTTTTTGGCTGTGCCTGGCTGGCGGCCCACTCACTCGATCGCCAGGTCTGTTTGCCCCGGTGGTTCCACCGCCAGGCTTAAGCGCGAACTTTTTTTGTTTGTTTTCTTTTGATTAAGCGCAAGCTTTTTTCTTTGTTTTCTTTTGATTAAGCGCGGGCTTTTTTCTTTGTTTTTTTTTTTTATTTCGCCCCGGCAGACGCGGTTTTTGCGCCGCCCCGGCTGACGCGGTTTTTGCCGCCCCGGCTGACGCAGTTCGGACTTAGCACTTTTCGGCTGTGCCTGGCTGGCGGCCCACTCACTCGATCGCCATGTCTGTTTGCCACAGTTTTCCCGGTGGTGCCGCACCCGGGCTCGCCCCGGCTGACGCAGTTTTCGCGCCGCCCCGGCTGACGCGGTTTCGTGCCGCCCCGGCAGACGCGGTTTTCGCGCCGCCCCGGCTGACGCGGTTTTTGCGTCGCCCCGGCTGACACGGTTCGGACTTTGCACTTTTCGGCTGTGCCTGGCTGGCGGCCCACTCACTCGATCGCCATGTCTGTTTGCCACAGTTTTCCCGGTGGTGCCGCACCCGGGCTCGCCCCGGCTGACGCAGTTTTCGCGCCGCCCCGGCTGACGCGGTTTCGTGCCGCCCCGGCAGACGCGGTTTTCGCGCCGCCCCGGCTGACGCGGTTTCGTGCCGCCCCGGCAGACGCAGTTCGGACTTAGCACTTTTCGGCTGTGCCTGGCTGGCGGCCCACTCACTCGATCGCCATGTCTGTTTGCCACAGTTTTCCCGGTGGTGCCGCACCCGGGCTCGCCCCGGCTGACGCAGTTTTCGCGCCGCCCCGGCTGACGCGGTTTCGTGCCGCCCCGGCAGACGCGGTTTTCGCGCCGCCCCGGCTGACGCGGTTTCGTGCCGCCCCGGCAGACGCAGTTCGGACTTAGCACTTTTCGGCTGTGCCTGGCTGGCGGCCCACTCACTCAATCGCCATGTCTGTTTGCCACAGTTTTCCCGGTGGTGCCGCACCCGGGCTCGCCCCGGCTGACGCAGTTTTCGCGCCGCCCCGGCTGACGCGGTTTCGTGCCGCCCCGGCAGACGCGGTTTTCGCGCCGCCCCGGCTGACGCGGTTTCGTGCCGCCCCGGCAGACGCAGTTCGGACTTAGCACTTTTCGGCTGTGCCTGGCTGGCGGCCCACTCACTCGATCGCCATGTCTGTTTGCCACAGTTTTCCCGGTGGTGCCGCACCCGGGCTCGCCCCGGCAGACGCGTTTTTTTTTTTTCTTTCGCCCCGGCTGACGCAGTTTTCGCGCCGCCCCGGCTGACGCGGTTTCGTGCCGCCCCGGCAGACGCGGTTTTTTGCGCCGCCCCGGCTGACGCGGTTTTTGCCGCCCCGGCTGACGCAGTTCGGACTTAGCACTTTTCGGCTGTGCCTGGCTGGCGGCCCACTCACTCGATCGCCATGTCTGTTTGCCACAGTTTTCCCGGTGGTGCCGCACCCGGGCTCGCCCCGGCTGACGCAGTTTTCGCGCCGCCCCGGCTGACGCGGTTTCGTGCCGCCCCGGCAGACGCGGTTTTCGCGCCGCCCCGGCTGACGCGGTTTCGTGCCGCCCCGGCAGACGCAGTTCGGACTTAGCACTTTTCGGCTGTGCCTGGCTGGCGGCCCACTCACTCGATCGCCATGTCTGTTTGCCACAGTTTTCCCGGTGGTGCCGCACCCGGGCTCGCCCCGGCTGACGCAGTTTTCGCGCCGCCCCGGCTGACGCGGTTTCGTGCCGCCCCGGCAGACGCGGTTTTCGCGCCGCCCCGGCTGACGCGGTTTCGTGCCGCCCCGGCAGACGCAGTTCGGACTTAGCACTTTTCGGCTGTGCCTGGCTGGCGGCCCACTCACTCGATCGCCATGTCTGTTTGCCACAGTTTTCCCGGTGGTGCCGCACCCGGGCTCGCCCCGGCAGACGCGTTTTTTTTTTTCTTTCGCCCCGGCTGACGCAGTTTTCGCGCCGCCCCGGCTGACGCGGTTTCGTGCCGCCCCGGCAGACGCGGTTTTTTTGCACCGCCCCGGCTGACGCGGTTTTTGCCGCCCCGGCTGACGCAGTTCGGACTTGGCACTTTTTGGCTGAGCCTGGCTGGTGGCCCACTCACTCGATCGCCATGTCTGTTAGCCACAGTTTTCCCGGTGGTGCCGCACCCGGGCTCGCCCCGGCTGACGCAGTTTTCGCGCCGCCCCGGCAGACGCGGTTTTCGCGCCGCCCCGGCTGACGCGGTTTTTGCCGCCCCGGCTGACGCAGTTCGGACTTGGCACTTTTTGGGCTGAGCCTGGCTGGCGGCCCACTCACTCGATCGCCATGTCTGTTTGCCACAGTCTTCCCGGTGGTGCCGCACCCGGGCTCGCCCCGGCAGACGCGTTTTTTTTTTCTTTCGCCCCGGCAGACGTGGTTCCCCCCCCCCCTTTTCGCTCGCCCCGGCTGACGAGGTTTTCGCGCCGCCCCGGCTGACGCAGTTTTCGCGCCGCCCCGGCTGACGCGGTTTCGTGCCGCCCCGGCTGACGCGGTTTTCGCGCCGCCCCGGCTGACGCGGTTTTTGCGTCGCCCCGGCTGACACGGTTCGGACTTTGCACTTTTCGGCTGTGCCTGGCTGGCGGCCCACTCACTCGATCGCCATGTCTGTTTGCCACAGTTTTCCCGGTGGTGCCGCACCCGGGCTCGCCCCGGCTGACGCAGTTTTCGCGCCGCCCCGGCTGACGCGGTTTCGTGCCGCCCCGGCAGACGCGGTTTTCGCGCCGCCCCGGCTGACGCGGTTTCGTGCCGCCCCGGCAGACGCAGTTCGGACTTAGCACTTTTCGGCTGTGCCTGGCTGGCGGCCCACTCACTCGATCGCCATGTCTGTTTGCCACAGTTTTCCCGGTGGTGCCGCACCCGGGCTCGCCCCGGCTGACGCAGTTTTCGCGCCGCCCCGGCTGACGCGGTTTCGTGCCGCCCCGGCAGACGCGGTTTTCGCGCCGCCCCGGCTGACGCGGTTTCGTGCCGCCCCGGCAGACGCAGTTCGGACTTAGCACTTTTCGGCTGTGCCTGGCTGGCGGCCCACTCACTCGATCGCCATGTCTGTTTGCCACAGTTTTCCCGGTGGTGCCGCACCCGGGCTCGCCCCGGCAGACGCGTTTTTTTTTTTTTCTTTCGCCCCGGCTGACGCAGTTTTCGCGCCGCCCCGGCTGACGCGGTTTCGTGCCGCCCCGGCAGACGCGGTTTTTTGCGCCGCCCCGGCTGACGCGGTTTTTGCCGCCCCGGCTGACGCAGTTCGGACTTAGCACTTTTCGGCTGTGCCTGGCTGGCGGCCCACTCACTCGATCGCCATGTCTGTTTGCCACAGTTTTCCCGGTGGTGCCGCACCCGGGCTCGCCCCGGCTGACGCAGTTTTCGCGCCGCCCCGGCTGACGCGGTTTCGTGCCGCCCCGGCAGACGCGGTTTTCGCGCCGCCCCGGCTGACGCGGTTTCGTGCCGCCCCGGCAGACGCAGTTCGGACTTAGCACTTTTCGGCTGTGCCTGGCTGGCGGCCCACTCACTCGATCGCCATGTCTGTTTGCCACAGTTTTCCCGGTGGTGCCGCACCCGGGCTCGCCCCGGCTGACGCAGTTTTCGCGCCGCCCCGGCTGACGCGGTTTCGTGCCGCCCCGGCAGACGCGGTTTTCGCGCCGCCCCGGCTGACGCGGTTTCGTGCCGCCCCGGCAGACGCAGTTCGGACTTAGCACTTTTCGGCTGTGCCTGGCTGGCGGCCCACTCACTCGATCGCCATGTCTGTTTGCCACAGTTTTCCCGGTGGTGCCGCACCCGGGCTCGCCCCGGCAGACGCAGTTTTCGCGCCGCCCCGGCAGACGCGGTTTTCGCGCCGCCCCGGCTGACGCGGTTTTTGCCGCCCCGGCTGACGCAGTTCGGACTTGGCACTTTTTGGGCTGAGCCTGGCTGGCGGCCCACTCACTCGATCGCCATGTCTGTTTGCCACAGTCTTCCCGGTGGTGCCGCACCCGGGCTCGCCCCGGCAGACGCGTTTTTTTTTCTTTCGCCCCGGCAGACGTGGTTCCCCCCCCCCCTTTTCGCTCGCCCCGGCTGACGAGGTTTTCGCGCCGCCCCGGCTGACGCAGTTTTCGCGCCGCCCCGGCTGACGCGGTTTCGTGCCGCCCCGGCTGACGCGGTTTTCGCGCCGCCCCGGCTGACGCGGTTTTTGCGTCGCCCCGGCTGACACGGTTCGGACTTTGCACTTTTCGGCTGTGCCTGGCTGGCGGCCCACTCACTCGATCGCCATGTCTGTTTGCCACAGTTTTCCCGGTGGTGCCGCACCCGGGCTTGCCCCGGCAGACGCGTTTTTTTTTTTTCTTTTCGCCCCGGCTGACGCAGTTTTCGCCCCGCCCCGGCTGACGCGGTTTCGTGCCGCCCCGGCAGACGCGGTTTTTTGCGCCGCCCCGGCTGACGCGGTTTTTGCCGCCCCGGCTGACGCAGTTCGGACTTTGCACTTTTTGGCTGAGCCTGGCTGGCGGCCCACTCACTCGATCGCCATGTCTGTTTGCCACAGTTTTCCCGGTGGTGCCGCACCCGGGCTCGCCCCGGCAGACGCGTTTTTTTTTTTCCTTCGCCCCGGCAGACGTGGTTCCCCCCCCCCCCTCCGTCTTTCTTTTTGTTTTTTTTTTCGCCGCGGCTGAAGTGGATTTTTCGGTGCCTCGACGCCCCGGTAGTCGCGGTTTTTCCGTTTCCGCACGGCCCCGGCTGACGCTGCTCGGTCACAGTCGCCTTTTGTGAGGATTGCAGACTTCTTGAGCGCGGGTGTTTTTTTTTTGTTGTTGTTGTTGTTTTATTACGCATTCGCTCCAGCAGACGCTGTTTAGACTTTTTGTTTCCTCTTTTATCCTGCGACGAGGTGACGAGGTTTATTCGGTGCCCCGCCGCCCCGGCTGAAGTGATTTTTCCTGTCCCGTGCCGCCCCGGCTGACGCGGTTGGGACTTCGCGTTTGTTCGGCCGCCACGGGTTTTGGCGCACTCGCTCGGTTGCTTGTTGTTGCCACTTGTTGCGAACCCAGGTTTCTTGAGCGAGCGCGGGCGTTTTTTCTTCCTTTCTTTCTTTGTTCTATGTGTTAGCGAATCGGCCTTTAATATCACACGAGGACTCACAACCAACAATTTTCAGTTTGAAGTGTAAAAAATCTGCAGGTGTTGACGTAACTGACTTGCCCCGTACCCTTGAGTACATCCATGAAGTTCTCGTAGTACTACTAAATCGCATTATTCCAAGTGGAGAAATTCCCATAAACTTGCAAACCTCTACACGAAAATCGGTGCGCGTGATAAAGTTGAAAATTATCGTCCGATATCAAATGTGCCTTCTATAACACAAATTCTAGGAAAAAAAAAAAAAAACACTTGTTCGCCGTTCTCTGCGCCGTGACTGGCAGCACTCCGGCGAAGCGAAACGGGGTCGATTCGAGCACGATATCGGCGTCTTTCGACGTGCTCGCCGGCGACCGTCGCACGAGTACGTCGCACGAGCGCGTCTGCCGGGGCGCCGTTTGCGAAGCCGACGCAAAAGTGGGAACCGCCGCTCGGATGATCGCCGCTTTCGGCAGAGTGAGTGTTGGCACTCCGGGGAAGCGAAACAGCGTGAATGCGCCCACGAAATCGGCGTATTTTGAAGTGCCCGCCGGCGACCGTCGCACGAGTACGGTAAACCGCGTCAGCCGGGGCGTAGTTCGGGACGCCGACGAAAAAGTGGGAAGCGCAACTCGGATCTTCGCCGTTTTTGCAGGAGTGAGTGGCGGCCCTCCTGCGAGACCAAGAAGCATCGATTCGTGCACGAATTCGGCGCCTTTCGACGTGATCGCCGGCGACCGTCGCTCGAGTAGGGCAAACCGCGTCTGCCGGGGCGGGCTTCGGGACGCCGATGCGAAAGTGGGAAACGCTGCTCGGATGTTCGCCGTTTTTGGCCGAGTGAGTGCTGGCACTCGGGCGAAGCCAAACGGGGCCGATTACGGCACGATATCGGCGTCTTTCGACGTGCCCGGCGGCGACCGTCGCACGAGTACGGTAAACCGCGTCAGCCCGGGCGGAGTTCGGGACGCCGATGCGAAAGTGGAGAACGCCGCTCGGATCTTCGCCGTTTTTGGAGGAGTGAGTGGCGGCACTCCGGAGAAGCCAAGGAGCGCCAATTAGCGCACGATATCGGCGTCTTTCGACGCGCTCGCCGGCGACCGTCGAACGAGTAGGGCAAACCGCGTCTGCCGGGGCGGGGTTTACGACGCCGACGCAAAAGTGGGAACCGCCGCTCGGATGTTGGCCGTTTTTGGCAGAGTGAGTGCTGGCACACCGGCGACGCGAAAGAGCGCGAAAGCGCCCACGAAAGTGGCGTATTTGGACGTGCTTGACGGCGACCGCTGCAGGAGTACGAAAAACCACGTCAGCCGGGGCGAGCGACCCACGGCGGTCTGGGTGCTTATCGCTGCTATTATAGGGGCACCCCGGCAGACGCAGAAAAAAAAAATTTTTTTTCGACCTTCTTTTTTGCTGGTCGAGCTCGGGTAACCCAGGTCGCAATGGGAGCCGCGCACGAAAGCGGCGTCGCGAGACGCGTTCGCGGTCGCTAGTCGCACGAGCTCGGCAACCGCGTCAGCCGGCGCGGAGTTCGGGATGCCGACGGCTAAGTGGGTACCGCTGCTCGGATGTTCGCCGTTTTTGGCCGAGTGAGTGCTGGCACTCCGGCGAAGCGAAACGGGGCCGATTCGGGCACGATATCGGCGTATTTCGACGTGCTCGCCGGCGACCGTCGCACGAGTACGGCAAAGCGCGTCTGCCGGGGCGAGGTTTGCGATGCCGACGAAAAAGTGGGAAGCGCCGCTCGGATCTTCGCCGTTTTTGCAGGAGTGAGTGGCGGCCCTCCTGCGAGACCAAGAAGCATCGACTCGCGCACGATATCGGTGTCTTTCGACGTGCCCGCCGGCCACCGCCGCACGAGTACGGCAAACCGCGTATGCCGGGGCGGGGTTGGCGACGCCGACGCAAAAGTGGGAACCGCCACTAGGATGTTCGCCGTTTTTGGCAGAGTGAGTGCTGGCACACCGGCGACGCGAAAGAGCGCGAAAGCGCCCACGAAAGTGGCGTATTTGGACGTGCTTGACGGCGACCGCTGCAGGAGTACGAAAAACCACGTCAGCCGGGGCGAGCGACCCACGGCGGTCTGGGTGCTTATCGCTGCTATTATAGGGGCACCCCGGCAGACGCAGAAAAAAAAAATTTTTTTTCGACCTTCTTTTTTGCTGGTCGAGCTCGGGTAACCCAGGTCGCAATGGGAGCCGCGCACGAAAGCGGCGTCGCGAGACGCGTTCGCGGTCGCTAGTCGCACGAGCTCGGCAACCGCGTCAGCCGGCGCGGAGTTCGGGATGCCGACGGCTAAGTGGGTACCGCTGCTCGGATGTTCGCCGTTTTTGGCCGAGTGAGTGCTGGCACTCCGGCGAAGCGAAACGGGGCCGATTCGGGCACGATATCGGCGTATTTCGACGTGCTCGCCGGCGACCGTCGCACGAGTACGGCAAAGCGCGTCTGCCGGGGCGAGGTTTGCGATGCCGACGAAAAAGTGGGAAGCGCCGCTCGGATCTTCGCCGTTTTTGCAGGAGTGAGTGGCGGCCCTCCTGCGAGACCAAGAAGCATCGACTCGCGCACGATATCGGTGTCTTTCGACGTGCCCGCCGGCCACCGCCGCACGAGTACGGCAAACCGCGTATGCCGGGGCGGGGTTGGCGACGCCGACGCAAAAGTGGGAACCGCCACTAGGATGTTCGCCGTTTTTGGCAGAGTGAGTGCTGGCACTCCGGCGAAGCGAAAGAGCGCGAATGCGCCCACGAAAGTGGCGTGTTTGGACGTGCTTGACGACGACCACCGCAGGAAAACGAAAAACCACGTCAGCCGGGGCGAGCGACCCATGGCGGTCTGGGTGCTTATCGCTGCTATTATAGGGGCACCCCGGCAGACGCAAAAAAAAAAAAATTTTTTTTTCGACATTCTTTCTTGCTCGTCGACCTCGGGTGACCCAGGTCGCAGTGGGAGCCGCGCACGAAAGCGGCGTCGCGAGACGGCTTCGCGGTCGCTAGTCGCACGAGCTCGGCAACCGCGTCTGCCGGGGCGGAGTTCGGGACGCCGACGGCTAAGTGGGAACCGCCGCTCGGATGTTCGCCGTTTGTGGCCGAGTGAGTGCTGGCACTCCGGCGAAGCCAAACGGGGCCGATTCCGGCACGATATCGGCGTCTTTCTACGTGCTCGCCGGCGACCGTCGCACGAGTACGGCAAAGTGCGTCTGCCGGGGCGGGGTTTGCGACGCGTACGCAATAGTGAGAACCGTCGCTCGGATGTTCGTCGTCTTTCGCCGAGCCAGTGCTGGCACTCCGGCGAAGCCGAACGGAGCCGATTCGGGCACGATATCGGCGTCTTTCCACGTGCTCGCCGGCGACCGTCGCACGAGTACGGTAAACCGCGTCAGCCGGGGCGGAGTTCGGGACGCCGATGCGAAAGTGGGAAGCGCCGCTCGGATCTTCGCCGTTTTTGGAGGAGTCAGTGGCGGCACTCCGGTGAAGCCAAGGTGCGCCAATTCGCGCACGATATCGGCGTCTTTCGACGTGCCCGCCGGCCACCGTCGCACGAGTACGGCAAACCTCGTCTGCCGGGGCGGGGTTTGCGACGCCGACGCAAAAGTGGGAACCGCCGCTCGGATGTTCGCCGTTTTTGGCAGAGTGAGTGCTGGCACTCCGGCGAAGCGAAAGAGCGTGAATGCGCCCACGAAAGTAGCGTATTTGGACGTGCTTGACGGCGACCGCCGCAGGAGTACGAAAAACCACGTCAGCCGGGGCGAGCGACCCACGGCGGTCTGGGTGCTTATCGCTGCTATTATAGGGGCACCCCGGCAGACGCAGAAAGAAAAAAAAAAAAAAAATGGGGACATGGCGTGCGTCACCGTGCGGCTTCGCAGCGTTGCCGAAGTCGCCGAGCCCTTCGACTGAGCCGAACGGCGGACAGGGAACGTTGGTCGGCCGTTCTAACCTGTCGGTGCCACGCCGAGACGTCGTTAAGGAAAACCGCGTCGTGGGCCTCTACGACGCCGTCGAGTCGTTGTACGTTTGGTGTCCAGCGTGTCGGCGGCGAGTAGCGGACACGTCGTTCACGACTTCGGTCTTTCGCAGTCGACGCGAACTTGCGGAGAGTCGTGGTGCCTCACGTTTTCGGCAGAAACCGCGGCGGAATTTTCCCGTGCGTGCGCGCACGACCTCGGTGCTGTGCCGTCAGCGTAGTGTTGCACAAACTCGTGGCCTACCCAAGGTGCGGTACGTTTGCGGCCGTATCCTCGGTGGGAATTTCGTGAGTAGGGTCGCAAATTCTACGACCTCGGCGGGTTTGAGAGCGACGTAGACTTGTGGCACGCTCAACGTGCCACACGTTTCGGGGCACACCCGCGGTGAAATTTTCTCGAGTACGCTCGTATTAGTGCCCAAGGAGGTCTGGGTACTTATCGCTGCTATTATGTGGGGGTTCTCGTGAGCGGCGTACGCGAAAGCGACCGGGTGTCTGATATGCGGCGGGCTTCGGCCTCGTCAAGCGTGTCCTCGGGTCTGCTCCAGGGGAATCCACGGCAGTCGTCTGCAGCCTCATCCGCTTGATGCGTTAGGGGCTGGTTGTCGGACGGTGCCGTTTTACCACGATATCGAGGTGTGTTCCGTGTCGTCCTCGGGCGATTCAGATGCGAAAGC
>NW_027465344.1:0-30541 GCF_043290135.1 Rhipicephalus microplus | reverse complement strand
CACCTTGTCCCTTGCCTGTGCCCGACAAGGTTCTGGGGTCTCGTGGAGGCAGGAGAATCAGAGGAGGCAGCTGCTGCTGCGGCTGCTGTTGCTTTTGTGGGTTGGCTTGTTGAGCCATTGCAGGAAAATGAAGGTGGCGACCACCCCGAAGTTCCGTACTGGTTTGCCAGGAGAGCCAGGTAGGCGTACCCAGCACCTACACCAATGATCTTACAAGGGAACGTTTATTTGCGAATATTTACGATGTTTTAACGCGGCGACAATGGCTGGCACAGTGGCGGGCTGGAACGAGTCTCTATTCACTTCATAGTCTTTTCTTCCAGGCAGAAACGCTCTACCGCTTTATGCCTCAATCCCACTACTGCCTTGTGGCACCATGTCACAATAATATCAGCAGAACGTTACGAGGTGGACGTAAATTATGCCATACATGTACTCAATGTCGTCATGATCATTATTGCGCCTGGAATTTGTGTTCGTCGTCCATTCACGTCACGTAATACCAAATTTGGTATATTTGGAGCTAGCGAAATGGCCGTGAGCACGATATGAGCGTAGCATGTAGTTATGCTTTACAGCAAACTACCGATTATCATGTTTGGACGTGTCATTTACCTTCGACGTCCATTCACGTCACGTAGTACAGAATTTGGTATACGTTGAGTGAACGAAACGGTCGCGAGCACGGTATGAGTGTAGCATTTAGTCATGCTTTACAGGACACTCATATCATGATTATCATGTTTGCACCTGTCATTTACTTTTGTTGTCCATTCACGTCACATAATACCAAATTTGGTACACGTTGAGCGAGCGAAACGGCCGCGAGCAAGCTATGAGCGTAGCATGTCGTTATTCTTTACAGGACACTCATAATTATTACGTCGAGACATTGTTACGACTGCCACCACCGCCGACACTGTTGCGTAAGGTGCCGAGATCATGTACCGCCAATGTTGTTCAGTAGCCCGTTTCTCAGCTCACGGCTACTTCTGCACAGAGCTGATAGACCAACGGACAAGGTGATGGTGAGTTAAGGCAATATTTATGTACAGCGTAGAAATAGAGGCGTTACATATTCGGCACTGGGGCCGACAGCTTAGGGACTCAAAGAGCCGAGATGTCTTCTCTGACGCATAGGTCGGCTGCCTGGCATCGCGCTGCTTGCTTCTTTATAGGCCGCGGGTGATTCCTTACAGCTCCACCGTCCAATCAGAACCGCTGCTGGTGGCGTCAGCTTTCTCAAATTGGGACCCGCTGCTGGCTGGCTTCATGATTCTCCAATCCAAAGCCGCTGCGCTGGGATGCACCCTTGAGCGAGTGGTATTGCCACGCGTTGCGTAAGACTCGCCAGACTGGATCACGTCGATTGCATTGTCGGGCTGCTATCAGGCCCGAAAGTTGAGGGAGCTCGCCTTGCGTTGCGTAAGACTGACCGGCGCTGCCCGGCTAGATGACGTCATAGAGGTGATGGCGTCAGGTGGGCTCGCTCGCTGAACTTGACACAGATTGCCTTTGCATAGGATATGACGTTCGGTCTGGACTCCCAGGCGTAATAGCACTCCCGCTGTCAGACAATGCGCCGAAAAGACGAGCTGCTTTCACGTGGCTCGAATGTCGGGCGCGCTCGTTCGCCAGGTCCCTCCAGGTTATTCTCCAGGGCCATAATAGAATGCAGTTCCAGACTCCGTTCCATGAACACATCCCATTGTTAAGGACGGATCCCTGCTCCATTTCTCGTCACCCCAACTTGCTGGCCAGCTTCGCTCGTCTCTTCTGACGATTTTTGGTCTCAGCACTTGTCGACGATTCTGCAACTTGTCAAGAACGGTTCGACAACAGACAACACACAATACAAGCAAGTTCCCTCGGTCACCCGACAGACCACCAGACAAAATATAGTACAACATATACCTAGCTAAGTATCTATCGGAATTTCGTTCCCTCTACATCAAGAAGCACATGTGGGACCGAAGGCTCTTAATATAAGAACTCAAATTTTCAAACGTACGACAACGTTATGAAATGGATTATAACATAAAGTTGGCCCCTTGAGATCACTGTGGACGAGAGCGTTCAGCTAAGGCCGTGATAAGGACAAAATGTTGCCCCGAATCGCCAGCGAGAAACCGAAAGGTCGAGAAGGTACTAGCTAAAACGCTTGGCTCAGTGCGTCTGCATTAGCGTTTAGCTTTCCTTTTTTTGTAGCGAACGTCAAAGTTGTGCTGTTGGAGTGTAATGCTCCACCTCAGTAACCGGCTACTTTTAGGCGACATGTTATTTAACCAGGTTAAAGGACAGTGGTCCGTTTCGACCACAAACCTCGAACCGGAGACATAACAAGCTAGCTTTTGAATGGCCCACACAAGGCAAGCACATTCCTTTTCAGAGGTACTGAATGCATGTTCCCTGCCGCTGAGTTTTCGACTTAAATACAAAACTGGCATTTTGTTACCAGCACTGTCTTCCTGGCACAATATAGCTCCCATGCCGCGATCAATCGCTTCGCATTTAATCACAAATCTCTTCGAGAAATCGGGTGTCATGAGAACGGGCTTTTCGCTTAGAGCCTGTTTTAGCCGGCGAAACGCATTCTCCTTTTCTGAGTCCCATACCACTTTAACCGGCTCGGACTTTTGAACTACGTCAGTTATAGGGCTGGCAATGCTAGAGTAGTTTTGCACGTAATGATGATAGTCTCCAGCTAGGGCCAAGAATGCCCTTATGTCAAACTTTGTGGTTGGTCGTGGATAGTTCACGACGGCGGCTACCTTAATTTCTGAAGGTCAACGCCGGCCACGCCCCACAACGTGTCCCAGGTAAGACACCTCACCGCACCCTAAGTGACAATTAAAAAGTTTTGCGGCAAGACCAGCTTCTTTCGACCTGTTGAGTACGACTCGTAGATGCTCGACATGTTCCTCCAAGCTATTAGAGAAAATGGCGACATCATCAAGATACGGCCGAGCGAACGAAAAGAGGCCATTAAAAACGCCGTCCATTAAGCCTGAAAAACAAAAGGGTGCATTTTACAATCCAAAGCTCAGCTTAAGTGAACGATACGTTACGAATATAGAAATGAATGCGGCATAGCGGCTAGCGTGATCCGTAAGGGGGACTTGCCAATATCTTCGCACGAGGTCTAACGTGGAAATATTACTAGACTGTGACACAGTTTCTACCCTCTCCTCTAGATTTGGTATCCGGTAAGTTTGGTCTCAAGTTATGGTGTTAAGACGCCGATAATCGATGCATGGTCTAGGATCATTTCCTCGCACTTGAACCAATAATATACGGGATGTATAGTCACTCCCACCCGGTACTATGAGTCGAAACTCCAGCGTTGTATCAATCTCCTCTTTCATGATCTCGTTTTGCATAGGGGAACATCGTTACGGCTGGCTACGAATTGGCTCCTCCCAAGTTAGCTCGATATCGTGTTCAATCACCGTCGTGTTTCTTGGACAGTCCGAAAACGCGTCTTTAAACTCGGAAACAATCCTTCTCAAGTCCTCCTTCTGGCTTTCACTTAACCTGGACTCCAGGTTCAACTGCTTCAAGATTATCTCTGATCCCCTTTCGATTACATCACTAGATGTCAAAATTTCTGCTTCTTCGTCCTCTGAAGCATTCAAAAGCAGAGTTACGACCACTTGACGTTGAGCGTATGGTTTCATCCAGTTACTGTGGTAAATTTTGTTTAGCCACCTTCCTAATTTTACTTCATAATTGGTATCCGAAAGCTTCAACATTACTTTGGCGGGCCCTTTCCTATGAACCTCAAGCTTGTTATTTTTGGACGGCCGCTGCAGCATTACCTGACTGTCTACTTGAAAGGTACGTTTCCTCGCCGATTTGTCGTAGTACTCCTTCGACAACATTTTTGCAGGCTTCATGTGGCTTTCCACAAGATCTTTCATGTTTCCAAGCCTCCGAAGGAGGTCGGCAACATACGCAACTACATTAGAGTCCTCATCTAATCTTTCCTAAGACTCGGGTAGCATTCGCAATGATGTTCTCAAACTCCTGCCATACACAAGCTCTGCAGGGCTAAAACCAGTGCTCTCGTGAGGAGCGGATCTCAAAGTGAACATAGCGGGAGGAATACGAGCTTCCCAGTCACGTTTTTGCTCGTAGCGAAGAGCTCTTAGTATCCATTTCAGGACGACATGCATATACACTACCGAATTAAATTGCGGGTGATGGACCGAGCTGTGCACTACTTTTATTCCGCATTTATCCAAAAAGTAGAGGTAAGGTAGCTAGTGAAGACACAACCGTTGTCACATTGAATTTCAGAACGACATCTGACGTGTGCCAATATAGAGAACACAGCATTCATGACATGAGGAGAATTGAGCTCGTTAAGTGGTATCGCTTCTAGAAATTTTGTGGCTTCACAGAGGGCTGTCGGTATGTACCGACAACCTTGCCTTGACTCTGACAATGGCCCGACAATATCAAATACTAGGCGCCAAAATGGTTCCGTGACAATTGGCACAAGCTTCATGGGCGCCTTCCACTTGTCCGTGTATTTCCCCGCTCTCTGACAAATGTCGCATGAGCGTACAAAGTCTTCGATATCCTTCCAGCATTTCGGCCAATAAAACTCAAGGGAAACTCTAGCCTTGGTCTTTTTTATGCCGAGATGCCCTGCCCATGCGTTTTCATGCGCCAGTTCCAATAGTTGGTGACGATACTCTTGTGGCACCTCATACTGTGTTCATACTTGTGACCTTGCACATTTGCGTATCTCCGATACAGGAGCACTGCCTTTTCAAAAAAAAAAGAAGCATTCTCCTTTTTTGTTCCCAATTTTACGCTTCCCAATAGCGCTTTAATCGAGAGGTCCTCACCCTGCTATTGAATGAGCATTTCTCGATCAGCCCTTGACAGCTCACTCTACAACACTTCCCTCGACAAGCACGTGATCACGTCAGACACCTCTACAGGAAGTAGAGCTAACAGGTTTTGCGCCCAAAGAGACCGCTCCAAGGCATTTCGCTCACAGATGTGTTCAAACTTCACGAGATACTTCGCCATGTCCTCGCCTACCACGAACGGTGGCAGTTGGTCCCGAATTCACTTATTGCTGACCTGAACCATCGCAGAAACTACGCTAGGCGCCTGCGAACACTTCAGGATCGCCAATTCTATTCGTTTTATCTCAAGGCCATCATGCTTTTGGCCTCCTCACGGCGTTCTCGCCTTTCTGCTTCTTAGCGATCGCAATCTTCTCGCTTTTCGGCTTCTTCCTTTTCGCGAGCCTCTCGCCTTTCAGCTTCCTCGTGGCGTGCTTTGATATCCACCGAGGCCTCATTTACTTCCTCAGCTGTCACTCCTGCATCCTTCATGATCTTGACGATCGCTTGCTTTCGTTTCGCACGGCCCTAAGCAAGGCCGTGTCCCTCACAAATTTTCACGAGTTCCTTCACGTTAAGGTTCTCCATCGTTCACACTAGCCTCTTGCTGTTTGCCCTTGTTAAAAATCTACTTGCTGTACCAACTATAAGTCGACAAGCAAGACGCGCAAGTCATTTTTAACACTACCGCGTTTACACCCTCCGCAATAACTTTGGTTTGGAAGCACTCGGACTTGGATTTAAACGATCAAAGCTCCTCTAAAGCTTCACACTGCCCCCCTGTAAACTACTCTAACCTATGGTAGAGCAGTCTGGTAAAGTGAGGGGAAAACATCAGGCATCACAACACCAATATCACTGGCGGCGGGTGGTCCCACCACTGCCACCACTGTTAAGACTCGCACCGCCGCCGACGCTGTTGCGTAGTGTGCCGAAGTTACAGGCCACCATGGTTGTGTCGTAGCGCATTTCTCAGCTCGCGGCTGCTTCTGCGCAGATCTGATAGGCGAGCGGACAACACGATGGTGAGTTAAGGCAATGTTAACGTACAGCATAGAAATAGAGGCGTTACATATTCGGCACTGGGGCCGACAGCTTAGGGACTCGAAGAGCCGAGATGTGTTCTCTGTGACGCATACGTCAGCTGCTTGACATCGCGCCACTTGCTTCTTTATAGGCCGCGGGTGATTCCTTACGGCATCACCATCGAATCAGAACTGCTGCTGGTGGCGTCACCTTTCTCAAATTGGAACCCGCCACTGGGTGGCATCATGATCCTCCAATCCGAAGTCGCTGCGCTCGGTTGCACCCGTGAGCGAGCCGTATTTGCCACGCATTGCATAAGACTCTCCAGACTGGATGGTGTCCATTGCATCGTCGGGCTGCTATCAGGCCCATGGGTAAAGAGAGAGAGAGAGAAACAACATTTTTCGCGCATCCGGCGTGCGGGAAGTCACCGGCCGCGCAGGGCGCGGGTATTTCCTATCTGAAGACTATGGCTAATAGTCCTATAGTCCCAGGCCCTAGATCTTGAGGACGTTGTGCTCCGGCTAGGCGTTGGATACTCGGGCTCCTCCACTCCCGTTGTCCGGGGCGTCGGTTCCCTTTCTCGTCTGCTTTGCGAGGGCCTCCTCAAGCCGCTGGATGGCCCTTCGTTGTGTGGTTGAGTCTTGGGAGCGTATCCATGCTCCCACCTCTTCGGTATACGTGGTGTCCTGGCACTGCCCATTCCCATTGTTCACACCACTCTTACACCCGCCCCACATGATGTGGCGGAGGGTGGCTAGTTCATGTTCGCACACGCTACACTTTGCGTCCACAAACATGTCGGGGCATACGTGCCGGGTCAATGCTGGCGTTAGCACGCATTCCGTTTGCAGTTGTCGGAGCTTCACTGCTTCCGCACGCGACAGTTCACGATGCGGGGGCGGAAAGGCTCTCCTGGCCTCTCTGTAGGCCGCCAGGATCCCTCCGTAGTCGGTGAGGGGATCAAGGTCTTTTTCTCGTTCTTCACCGCTGGTTTCAGGGAGACGTGCTGCCACGGTTTGGCACGTGATGAGATCACGGGCCACAGCGTCCGCCTCCTCGTTGCGGTTCTCAATGTCGGGAGCCAGTTGTCCCATGTGGGCTGGGAACCATTTTAGGTCGATGGTTGGCCCTGTAGCGGCGCCGCGAGCAGCCCGCGAAGCCGCGATGGACGTCACTAGCCGCTCCGTGCCCCGCCAGACCATGCCTCGGGCAAAATTCCTGATTGCCTGCTTTGAGTCGCTTAGCACAGTGCGCGTGCCCGGCCTACCTGTGGCCAGGGCTATCACCGCCTCCTCTGCCTGGCCGGCTGTTCGGGCGCGCACGGTGCTTGCTGATAGTAGTTTACCGGTAGTAGCGCTGACCACCACTGCTGCAAAGGCGTTGCGTCTTCCCGGATATCTTGCGGCGTCCACGTAGACTGCGCCCTCGTCTCTCTGATGTTGACGGGCCAGCACCGCTGCTCTCGCCGCTCGCCTGCCCGCATCCCTTTCTGGGTTCATGTTCTTTGGCAGCGGGTAGATAATGATCTTCCTCGCTGCCTCATCGCTCAGGGGGACTTGTTCTTCTATCTCCCCGTACGGTCCTGCTCCCGGGCGTTCTCCAGGAGGTAATAATCCCACCCGATCGAGTAATCCTCTGCCTGCGGCTGTGTCGCTCAGGCGGCTCAGCTCTCTGGGCCTCGCTGATCTCCGAGAGCATGTTGTGTGTTCCCAGAGACAGCAAGGCCGTTGTCTTTGTGCCTGGTAGGAGTCCAAGAGCCCCCACGTAAGCCTTCCGCATGGCAGCGTCTATCTTGGCTCGTTCCGTGCCGGTCCAGCGGTGAAAGGTCCCCGCATATGCCGCGTGGCTTATAACGAAAGCCTGAAGCAGATGCAGGAGCCCCCTCTCTTTCATGCCCCGGTAGCGGGACGACATTCGCTTGACCAGGCGCGCTGCGATGCCCATCTTGGTTGTGATGTACTTGACCGCCGTGGCGTTGGTTTGGGTGCCGTCCACGAACATCCCCAGGACTCGAAGCCCCGGGACGTGTGGGATCTGCATACCGTCACTGGTGCGCACGATGATGTTCTCGGCCGCCTCTCGACTTGCCTGCTTTCTATGCCTCCCAGGTGGTGGCAGGATGAGTAGCTGCGATTTTTGTGGCGAACACCGCAAGCCCGTGCCCGAGAGTGCGGACTCCACGGCGTCCACCGCCGCCTGCAGACCCGCCTCGATGTTTCCGTCGCTTCCACCCGTGGCCCAGATGGTTACGTCGTCGGCGTAGAGGCAGTGTCGGATCCCCGGGCCCAGCGCCTCCAGACGCCTGGCCACCTCGATCATGACAATGTTAAACAAGAACGGGGAGATGACCGAGCTCTGTGGGGTCCCGACATTGCCCAGCTCTCGTTCTTCGAGCTTCGTTCCTCCCACCTCCAGCCTGGCCGTGCGGCGAGAGAGGAAGACTCTGATGTAGTTGTACGATCTTGCACCCAGCCCCAGGGGGGACACCTGAGCCAGGACCGACGAGTGTCTAACGTTGTCGAAGGCGCTCTGCAGGTCCAGGCCCAAGATCGCTCGGTTGTCATTCTTTGGAGTCCCGCACGGTGGGTCAAGGACTTCTCGTTGGATCAGGAGCATGGCGTCTTGCGTTCCCAACTTGGCCCGGAAGCCAAGCATTGAGTCCGGGTAGACATTGTGCGCTTCCATGTAACGGTTCCACCGGGTGTTAAGAACGTGCTCCAGGACCTTGCTTACGCAGGACGTGAGCGAGATGGGACGCAGGACCTCTTTACCCGGTGGCTTGTTTGGTTTTGGCAGCAGGATCGTCCTTGCTGTCTTCCAGGCCTTGGGCAGCTTGCCGTTATGCCAGCATTCGTTGTAGTAGCGTGTCAGTGATGTGATGGCTGAGTCGCTCAGGTTGCGTAGAGCTTTGTTAGTAACTCTGTCGGGTCCGGCGGCCGAACGACAGTTCAGGTCCTGCGCCGCCTGCCTCACTTCCCATTCCTCTAGATCTCGGTCGAGGTGGGGGTTCGGCCGGCTGGCGTAGTCTGGGTGGTCTTCGCGACTGGTGATCGGGAGGTAGCGCTCGTTGAGTCGCTTGAACATCTCCTCTTCGCCCAGTTGACGAGCGGTGGTGTGTAGGATTTGGGCCATGCGTGTACGTTGGTATTCGCAGCTCTTGGTCTCATTCATCAGTTGCCCGAGGAGTTTCCAAGTGCCGCCGCGGTGAAGCTGCCCATCAGCCTGGCTGCAGAGTGCAAACCACCGCTGTGAGCAGAGCTGCCTGCTGTGTCGCTCGATTTCTCGGCCGAGTTCTGGGATCTTCTTTCGTAGCTTTCTGTTGTGACGTTGCCGCCGCCAACGCTTTTGGAGCGAGCGCCTGGCTTCGAGGAAGTGGGCTAGTCTCGGGTCCATGGTTTCGATTTCTTCGGGTGCATCGATCTATTCGGTGGCCCCTTCTGTTGCCGCCAGCAGCTTCGCTGACCACTCGTCGGTATTGTCGACTTCGCCGAGTTCTGTGTTACGGAACTTGCTCCAGTCGACGAGTTTGTGCTTTGATGTTTTGCCGTTGTTCGGGTTTCCATTGAGATGAGCCAGCGGTAATTCAATTTCGATTATGAAGTGATCGCTGCCCAGGTTGATTCCCGTATTCCTCCACTTCGCGGTGCCACCTTCGGGCAGCATCGCAAAGGTGAGGTCCGGATTTGTACCCCGGGCAACCGATGTTCCGATCCTTGATGGATGGGCAGGATTGATCAGTAACGTGAACTCGGCTTCGCCGGCGTCTTCGAGAAGGTTCCTGCCCTTGGACGTGGTGGTCGTGTAGACGAGCTCTCGATGTTGGGCGTTGAAATCGCCACATATTACCGCGGCAGCGTCTCCTCTCTGGCCAGGTCTTTCTGTGCTTGTGATGTGGCACTCTTGATCTTATGGAAGAGAGTTTTGAATTTCTGCTTTCCATGTCTTGGATTGCTACAGATGTTAGCGATGAAGACGGTGGTTGATGTCTTCTTATTTCTTCCAACCCCGGGCTCCTCGTCCTTTGCCGCTAATCGCTAGCTTGGTGACGCACAGCTCGATGGCGATGTCCCTGATGTCCAGGAACTGTTGGTGTTTCACGTGGGCGATGCCTTTCCGGATGAACGTGCACACGCCATGCACCACACCCTTCCCGCATGTGCGAGCGGACGGGGGGCAGGCGTGTGTCCGATACCCTGGCAGCGTCGGCGTGTCTTCGGTGTGGGTTTCTTGGACAGCTATCACGTCCGGGCGAGCCGTCGGTGCCAGTGATATCAAGTACTGTTGTAGGATTGCTTTTCGGCACCGGAACCCGCTGGCGTTCCAGTGCCAGATCTTGATCTTATTGTTGCTGTCCATTATGAGGGAGAGCCTTTTGTGTTTGGCAATATTGATGCACCGCTTCACCAATTAGCGGTTGCAGCTTCTCGGGGCTCAGGGCCCTCTCTAGCGCTTGCTCGATTTGGAGCTGAATCGTTTGCGCAAGTTGTTGTTGGATGACTTGGGTGCATTTCATGAGGATTCTCTGCTCGAGGCCCTCGAAGCTCTTGCCCCATTTCTTTATAGCTCTCGCGTTCCAACCGATCTTCTTACTGAAGCTCCCGTAGCCGAGAGGTTTGGTCCTGTCTCCGTTGTTTGTAGCTGCCACCAAGATGACCGAGGCGCTATCATCTTCTTCCCCGTTGCTTTTGCTTTCTAGTTCCTCTTCGGGTTGAGCTTCCAACCCTCTTGCCACCGCAACCATGGATGCCCTTCTCGGAGCCTTCGCTTTGGCGGTGAATTGGTAGGTCTTAGGGGTTCTAGTGTTGACAAAGGCGTTGCCCGCGATGTTCGTTGGGGTTCCGTTGTCATCCTCATCGGCGTCTGTCGCCATCTTGTTGGTGGCTTTGTTCCTTGATCCCCCCTCTTGAAGCCTTCTAATGGCGTCTCGTTGTTGGTCGATGACGCCTCGTTGTTGTTTGATGGTGAGCTGCATCGCCGCCATCGCCGTCTGGAGTTCCTCCATCGCCTTCTCCATTTTCTTAACGGTAGCTTACAACTCCCGCGTCTCTTTCTTGCATTGTTCGCTGCAGCCGCTGCTGCTTGACATCTTGCCAGGCTCCTTCAGCGTTGCAGCTGCTGCTCTGTTCGGGGCCCCACTCTTTTGCGTCATCGCCACGCGATTGACGTCAGACTTGTTTGTCAGGCTCAGGTACGCTTGCACCTGCGGCTCCGGTCTTGGCGGACGCGCTTCTTTCGGTCTTCTGGAGGTGGCGTCAGCCCACTTCACGTCCTCCGGTCCTGCTCTGCTCCTATCGCGGCTCGCCACGCCGTTCTGTTCGTGACGTGTGCCGCTGGCTCCCGGCTCCGGGAAGTCGAATCTTCTAGAAAGCGCAGCCTCCCCGGGCGCTTTCGCGGGCGCCATCTCGGTTATAGTTTCGGTGTTCTGTGTTATCCTATGCCGCTGCTTGATTTGTAGCGGCGTTTTGAATTTGTTCTTGCATTTGCCCGCGCCCGTGACGTGGGAGCCGCCGCAGAACTCGCATCTTGGTTTGCAGTATTCTGCATGGTCTTCTCCTGGGTTCTTTCTACCGCAAGCGAAGCACACCCTAGCGTTCGGAGTTGGGCACACATCTTTCCTGTGCCCTATCTGACCGCATGTAGTGCAGACTTCACGGTGCTGTTTGTACAGCGTACACTTCGTGACAAAGCCACCATACTTTACGTAGCGCGGTACTTTGTTTCCTTCAAATAGAATTACCACCGACTCAGAATTTCCGAGCCGGTGTGCGGCCATAACGGTGGGGTTATGCTTGTTCACTAGGAACCGAGTGATCTGTTCCTCGGGTTCCTCTCTGCCCACTCCACTTATTACACCCCGTGAGGTGTTGTCTGGGGTGCTCTTGATCAAACGTTTCATACGTGTTCCTCCACCGTGATATTACGGATCGATCCGTAGCGAAATGATCTCGCTTCGCTAGGAGTGCTCAGCACTATAATGTTCTGAATGGCGTTCGGCGCAAACGAATCGTCCCCCGCTTCTTCAATCTTAATGTTAGCCGCTGTTATGATGGCTGTGCGCAGCGTGGTCATTTTGGTGCCGCTCACTACGAGTCCCCCGCGAGGCCTAACAACTACGCGGTGCTCGTCTTCTTGGCGAAAGTAGGCATGCGGGCTGACTTTGCCATAGTAGCGTTCACTTTGGCAACGTACTGCGCTTTCTGCTCGCGCCTACGCTCCTCCTTCAACTTAGCGTTCGAAGCCGAGAGATACTTGCTCGGCTCACCTGTGGTTAGGGTATCCCGCTGCGATGGGCTGCCCGTTTTTTGCCGTTTCTTCTCGCGTCGAGAGGCCACTACAGTCCAACCCGCACACGAGTTCGGCGGGTCACAGTCACTGTTCACCGCGGTAACACACTGTCCGATGCCGGTGGTGGTCGGGAAACCGTCGCCGATCGTCGTCGAGCAGTCCCCGCTGGCGTCGAGTCGTGATCTGGTCGGTTGTTCGGCGGCTTTCTTCTTCGCGGCGGTTAGGCCTAGCTGACCACGCCGCCTCTTGCGAGCACAATCCGCACTTATATCCGCGGCCGAGGTGTCCATGGCTTGGAATTTTTCGTAGTGTTGGTCTTCCTCGTCGTTCCGAAGCCCGGAGAGCTCTGGGAGGCCTCCAAGGCCACCCCGAGTGCCGCGCCGACCGAGCACATGGTCGGAGCTAAGGTAGCCGTCGTTAAGCATAGCGGGGCCTCGCCCGCTTCGCACATGAAATCGCTCTAAAACTGCCAAAATTGGGTGAAATGGCCCAAATTTGGTATTGACGTGGTCCACTCACCGAGTTGATCACTCACGTACCAAAATTAGTCCTGCAGGGGTCGATGGTCCGCCGAAAATTAGCATTTCCTATGGAGCCGATGTGAAGCGTGACCGCTCGCTCCGCGCGCTCGCAGCGCCCCTCGCCCATGGGTAGAGACAGCTCGCAGTGCGGTGCATAAGACAGACCGGTGCCACCGGGCTCGATGACGTCGTTGAGGTGATGGCGTCAGGCAGGCTCGCTCGCTGGCCTTGACACAGATTGCTTTTGCAGATACAATGACGTTCGGTGTGGACTCCCCGGCATATCAAAGTGTCATTTAAATTCGTCGTCCATTCACGTAACATAATACCAATTTTGGTATACGTTCAGTGAACGAAACAGCCGCGAGCACGCTACGAGCATAGCATTTAGTCATGCTTTACCAGACACTCAAATCATGATTATCATATTTGGACGTGTTATTTACCTTCGTCCTCCGTTCACGTCAAATAATACCAGATTATACACTTAGTGAGCGAAACGGCCACGAGGACGCTTCGAATGTTGCATTTAGTCATGCCTTACAGGGCACTCATATGACGATTAACATGTTTGGGCGTGTCATTTACCTTCGCCGTCCGTTCACGTCACCTAATACCAAATTTGGTATACGTTGTGCGAGCGAAAGGGCCGCGAGCATGCTATGAACGTAGCATGTAGTCATGCTTTACAGGACACTCATATATCATGTTTGGACGTGTCATTTACCTTCATCGTCCGTTTGCGTTGCGTAATACCAAATTTGGTATATGTGAAGCTGGTGCTGGCGTGTAGTAATGTGCGTGTAACAATGTGCGTGGCGTATAGTAATAACTTACATGACACGCACGTCATGATTTTCATGTTAGGGTCAGTCACTTGTGTTCGCCATGCAATCGTGATATGCCATATCAGTTTGGCAACATGCCATGTGAAGGAAACCACCGCAAGAGCTGCAGGACCATGAAATCTAAATCATGACATTCATGACATACATATCAAGATTTTTCTGTTATGACCAGTCAGATATGTCCTCCATAGTCATGTCATGCCATACCAAGCTTGGTATCGATACCATTATCGAAATGGTCAGGAGAGCTAAATGTCGTAGGTGGATAGATAGATAGATAGATAGATAGATAGATAGATAGATAGATAGATAGATAGATAGATAGATAGATAGATAGATAGATAGATAGATAGATAGATAGATAGATAGATAGATAGATAGATAGATAGATAGATAGATAGATAGATAGATAGATAGATAGATAGATAGATAGATATCAAACTGCCGAAGTTTGCTAAGAAACACTTTGCTTCGCCTTTAATAGCCATGGCGGCCACTGGAAATTTTCGTCCGGCGCTTGTCCTCATCGTCAGCATTGCGTGTCCTTTCGATGTGATGTTTCATAATCATGAAATCACCTATCAGTGCTACTGAACGCGATTTAAAGAGAACTCACCGTCACTGCTGAGGAATATGAAGGCGATCACCATAACGGCACCGCCGATCAAGAAGATCGCAAGCAAGATGGTCACAGCCGACAACGAGGACTCGTCACTGCGCGCGAAAAAGCGTGCAACCAAGCAGAATTATTGATTGATCACCGTTAACAGCGCAACAAAATGAACAAAAGTGAAGCTAGAGGACAAAGACAAGCACATTGTGTTGACAGTGAGGTATACACCGCCTCGTGCGCTTCTTTTTCCACTTAAAACGAAGCTGGCTTATTCGTACAACGACCCCCCTAAAAAAATTACCATCCTCGACGAGGACGTGCCACAGACATGACGTGAATATCTAAGAATTAAAACCGTAACAGTTAGCACAACAACAAATACGTGTGATGACATGACGGGGAGCCGAACACCCTGAGTATCACGAAAGAAGCCTAGGGAACGCGAAAGGCAATGGCAGCTGCGTGAACTCCCCGAACTGACGGAAGGCCGATGACAACGACGATGTACCTATAGAAGAACTACGAGAGGTGCGAACGTTTGGTTTCAGCGTGAGTTCCTGTTTCGGGAGTTGGGGCATGCGTTTCGTGTGTCTGACTCTCTGCGGTTAGACTCGAGCCTAGCTAAAGCCTATAGGAACCACCTATGAGCGATCAGATTAGTCTTGAAGACAGTACAGTTTCCATGTTTCACGACACAGTAGAAGCCTCGCCGACTTTTAAATTTTTTTCTAAAGGCTGCAGTGACTCGTATAACTACTGTCTTGTGCAAGTCATACGGGAATGCCTAGGAAGCTTCTCAGACATTATTTTACACTGTAACGTGCAACATGAACACTGGAGTTTATTGCAGAACTAACGCGGCCTGCACTAACGAAAACGCTGGAGTCTTCAATGCCACAAGAACATATTTCGACGTGCCTTACAGTTGATCGGATCGCGACGACCAACGACCGCTCTGCACGCTGTCAGTCTACGCCATGCAGTATCTTGTAGTCCGACTTTTTGTTTTCCGAGTATACGTTAGCCCCATAAAGACTTCCCCAATCGATTCCCAGTCTTGTCACAGCAGCGTGACATCTGGTGCAGATGCTGGGGTGGCCATGTTCCGGACACGCACGCTAAGCCGTGATTCATTTCCAAATTGTGAAGAAGAAGGGAACAAGGAGGAAGGCAGCACGGATGTCGAATTTCCGCAGGCATAAAAGACTACAGTTATAACACGGGAACTTCCCCGACAAGTTGATTCAATGAAATTTACATCTCGCCATCTTGTTTCCGCCTCCCACTGCTTCTGCACCACCGCAACCACGAGCCAAAACATCGTTCCAAACACCTGTGGTAAGATGCTTGCGTGAGCGCCATTGGAATGTCCACACTGGAAGCACAGGTAATTAATAAGTACGTATATTCTATAAGGATTTTACGTGTGCCCCTTCTATATAATAATGTGTGGGTTTTTTGTTAAAGGAAACTGATGAGAGAGATTGTTTGGGCAGTCACACTATAGTTACGACACGTCTCATGCAGACGTTGGGTTTGCTCTGGACTACGGGCGCTCCACACATATGTCTGCAAGAGGGAAAAAAACAGACCGGCGAAGCTTTAAATAAGCTGCGCAAGTCTTTAAAAAGCAGACCTGGGTAATTCTGAAGACTAACCTAGTTGTTTCTAGGTTGCTTCTCAGTACAGAAAGGTCCTAGTTAAACCAGAGAGAGTTACACGACATCGATCTACAAGTTCCGAAGACTAGGCGCACGATACAGATACCGACGGGCACATCGTCGATGGCGTACACGCCTCCCACCGCTGCAGTGTCTTCTCGAAGTCCTCACTGCTGTTCGAATTATTATGCTCTCGTTCTACATATGTGTACAACGTGAGCGAAGATATATCTTCGCGCTGTGGCACAATGATTGCTTGGCAGCCATTTGTTGTTAGCCTGACTGCTGCCTTCTTCGTTTTTGGCGGACCAGTGGTGAGTGGTGGTGTTTAATCAAATTTATGTGGCACATACACGCTTATGATGACGGCAGTCTTTTGGTTCGTCGGGCAAGGAACGGTTTGCAAGCCAGCTTTGCCGTTTAGAGAACACCGTATTTTCGCCTACTGCAGGGTTCCAGATGCCGACTTTAAGTTTGATTCAAACACTGATACGACAATGTCGTCTCAATAGCTATGAACATGTTGCCATTGACAATAACTGCCATTACTGGCCAGTTGAACTGCGCATTAGTCAAGTTTTGTTGTAATTTATGTGCTTTCATACAATTACGGGCACTTATCGAACTTGACATCTTTCTGTTAAGAAAAACATTATGTTCTAAAAAAAACGTCGCTGAAGCACCCCTGAAGCACTCTCGGTGACTCCAAAATTCGCGTGCCACAAGCTTGTTATCACGTTTGTACAATCTATATCAATAAGTGGCGTTATCACTGAGCATTTACTTACTCTGGAGCTGCCACTGGAAAGAATGAAAAAAAAAAGAAGGGCGTCTGAGGTGCTTGATTTGATTTGATTTGTGGGTTTAACGTCCCAAAACCACCATATGATTATAAGAGACGCCGTAGTGGAGGGCTCCGGAAATTTTGACCACCTGGGGGTCTTTAACGTGCACCCAAATCTGAGCACACGGGCCTACAACATTTCCGCCTCCATCGGAAATGCAGCCGCCGCAGGCGTCTGAGGTGCGTCCAACTATAGAAGAATACTTAAACCTGGTTGTGCATACACCATTTTTGCAATCTGAAAACGGCAAATTATGACTTAAAGAGTACTTAGGCTAACTTTTCGAAGCTGACTTTACCTCGACATACTGATCTCTGTCGTACAGACATGGTTTGGATCAATTGTGATGCTGAGAAGGTGCTCTAGATATACATATATATTTTTTAATCTTAAAGTCGATTTACGCATGGAAGACCTCCTGACATTGACACTATATAATTTGTCCTCATGCTGCGGTATTGATGCGGGTGACTTCATGCACCAGTATGCCTAGTTTTGATACCGTTTGTCTGACACCTAAGGACGAAAAATGGCCGCTTATGTGCCACCATTGGAGTCTCAGAGCAGAGTGGCCGCGGGCATAGGGTTTCCTAAATATACAATGGAGGGAACTCTGGCGCTATAGTTTCTATGGGAGCTGCAACGCGCGGCGCTTCAGCGAGCATTGGGAATGATGGGTAGTGCACGTATTTGTCTAATCTTCGTACTTCTGGCTCCGTGTGTGTTTGTGTGTCTTGAAGCTGTCTTCTCACTAAACAAAAATGAGGAAATGTTCAGCGATAGTAATTCATCGCCTTATTTTAGGCTTATCATTTTGAATTGGGTTACAAAGTTTAAAAGGGTTAGGTCTTTCCTTCGAAACAAAACCGAAACACGGCAATAAACGAAGCCACAAGTTCGATTTGCCGCTCGCAAGTACGAAGACTAGACAAACCCGCGCACTAATCATTCCCATGGTCGCTGAACGATTGCATCGCCATGCAGAGTCCCCTCTAGTTAAATTTAGGAAACTCTGTGGCCGCGAGAACGTCACGATGTTTTTCACGAGCATGTGACGAGAAGCTCGTACCTGTGTTTAGAAAAAAGTGGTTAACGATTTAGAGAATAGGTACTCTACTATGGGAGAGCATAAAGCCGTCCCCTGCATCAAATGTTCAACCGCACACACATGTATGCACACAAGCACCTTGTCGGGACGTTATGGTTCAGTAGGCTTTAAAAGGCCATTCGTATCATTTCTATTTTTGCCTTAGTACCAAAAATACTGCTATAAGCACTGGTTTATCTTATTCATGCGTGCTATTAATATTACGCGTATAATAAAGATAACCTTTTGTCGAAAAAATCGGATAATTGCGCTTTTTTAGGCTGTCAATTTTTTAAAGTTTATTTGGAATATGTTCTTACATGCCACTTCACACACACACACACACACACACACACACACACACACACACACACACACACACACATATATATATATATATATATATATATATATATATATATATATATATATATATATATATATATATATATTGCTCCTAAGGCGCTGAAATGATTGGTTATTCGCTGCATCCTTCTTTGCGTAAAGGCGTGTCGCGAAGTATGCAATTACGCGTGACCGACTAAATAGCGATGCATTCTTTGGATAGGGTGTTTGATGCTGAAATGTTTGAAGTATTACGCGTTTTCAGTTAGAGAGCCGTGGCCAGAGATAGCACCGATTAAGTTATGCCATCTGCAACCATGCGGATGCTGGTAAGACTTACCCGAAGTGCTGCTGGAGTCGAAGCCTGAAATGAGAGAGAGAAAAGAAAGGGACAATTAACAAATTTAAGCCAGCTCCAACCTAACTGAAAAATGTAAGGAACTGCTGAGAATTGATTTGCGTTTGTTTCTCCTTGCGTTTGTGTTGTGTCTGGCTGCTCTTTTCTTGTTATCATCAAGTGTGCTTTTTGATTTTCTTTTTTACATCGCATGGTCTCATTTGTGCAGTTTTTTCTGCCGTTAGCTACTAGATAAGAACGCTGGATAACAGATGGGTAAGGAGACGTTTTTATAACTTCAAGAAGCTGATCAAAACGCATAAATCATCAGTGAAGAGTGATATACTAGTCGAAGAGAAACCGATACTAGATTTTTTTTAATTTCTTTCGGTGGTGTCGGCTCTCGGAACAAACGGGCGCTGTCTCGCGGTCTTGAAAACCGAAGACTTGTACAGGTCGGTCCACTTTTAGAGAGAATGCGAGCGCGTGGCCTGCGCTCTGCGGCGGCTGCCTAGAGCACCATCAGCGGACAGCTATAAGGAAAACACGCTCACTTTCCGCGTCATCAGTCAAGATAACGATTCATGGCCTGCTAGCGATGTTGGGCAACGCCTGCAGCTTGCGCCGTGCTCGCACAGCATATTCAATAGGTGACCGATAACATGGGCAATCGCAGGGAACTGTGGGATACGACGGCTTCCGGTTCGACGCACCACGCTGATTAGCAGCGGAACGCGCGCATTTTCGTACCGCCCTGTTGAAAAAAAATAAATACCTCTCCGTGCAATGTCGGTGCTTTAGAAGTTTTTTTTTTGTTTTTGCTAACCGTTATTGTGAAAATTGCAAGCTACGAAAGCAATTAACGGTATGGAAACGTTTTATTGTGCTAAGATGATCTGCAATGCACTTATGCTGCTCGGGGGTACTTTCAGTTTGGCTAGCAGATCAGTCGATACAGAAAACAGTTTTCATTGTATGATACGTTACTGCGGATAAAACATCACAATTTTAAAGATCTCAGGGGATGGGGATGACTGTAGCAGTGTGCTAAATGTTCATTTCGGGATCGCTGCTTCGGCTGCTTCGGCCGACATCGCCGGTCGATCGGCATGAAGCGCAGCACTTTTTGAGCGAATTGAGATATCTTTTTTTTCTCACCTTGTGCGGGCTATGAGATGAATTTCTTAGTCGAAGCCATATGCTTATATAAATGCTGATCTTGATTAAGCTGCGTGGCATGGCGGCAGTAAAGCAATACAGTCAGACATGGACGGCACCGAATAATCTAAACCCTGCGCATGTTTAACGCACTTCTTCCTTTGATTGCCGTCCTGGCGCACAGTTTGACCAAGATAAACGTAAATGCACTCCTCCAGCGCTTCGTGTTAACTCACTCTTGAGCGAAGCTTTTCCCTTTTTTGTCATATATATGGGTGCAATGCCCGACGCACATCTCGTATGGCAGGTAGATTTCGCCCGCGCGTTCCCTTAATATATTTGGTAGGCGCGCCAGCGCGACAGTTTAATTCTCAATATGATATTCACAGCAAACTCATACGTAGGCTTTTTTTAGTGTGGAATACACATGTATATGTGATGAAATTCTTTTCGCACACTCTGGATTTAACGTTCTGTGTATACCCAAGGCTACCTGTCGCCGTGGCTCTCTTCACAGCCGCGGTCCACCTCATTTTTCTTTCTTCGTTTTGTGGCAATCGATTCATGCGTTTGCCTTTCACGCTCGAGTTGGAGCAGCCAACGGCTCAACAACCGACCATGGTTTATCTGGACGAAGATTAACGGGCAACCGCGCACGCGAATCTCGAATAATCTGAGCCTTGCGGCGAAGCGGTTCACCGTCGTCTACTCTTCTCGAACCGGAAGCCGGTAACAGACGGTTCATCCCACAATCCCTCGCTCTTTTACCGGTCACCTATTTGTCGGCAGAAGACGACGCACTGCAGGCATCGCAGCGAAGAGGAAGTGCAATCTAGCAGCGCTTGCCTAGCGGCCGTCACTCGCTATCTTGTTCAGAAATAGATTACACCGAAAGCGAACGGGGTTTTTTTTTTTTTCAACTGTCAGTTGATGTGCAGGCTACGTGCTCACGTGTTACCTCTAACAGTGGACCGACCTGTACATTTATTCCCTCACTTTTACAACGATGATATCACCAGTCGAATCAAATATTTCCCTAGTGACACGCTGAAAACAACCTTATACCGTAATCCGATACAACACACGAGGATAACAGCAAGGTAGCGCGAATGCGGCGTCACCGACGTTCGACTCACCACGAGCGATCCGCGGAAATCGACCTGCGGTGTCGCCACCCACAGACCCTTATTGCTGGAGACGTCCGTCAGCGCCCGCAACAAACAGAACCCCCCCCCCCCCTCCAAAAAAAAAAAAAAGACTCGTTACAGTTTTTCGTGTGCTGGCCTATACCCCACCACCGATCACGTGGCGCTGCTGGCGCATTCGCGCTAACTCTAAACAGCGGGAACAGAACAACTTTTCACTGGGCGGCTGTTAAGCCTGAATCCGCGAGACGCGCAAGTGGCATGGGGTGAAAACGACAGTAGAAAGGGTGATAGCACCCCTACATCATGCATACAGCATAAAAGTAAAAGTAAAAGTGTGTAGCAGGTAACCATCAGAAACTTACCTGACACTTGAGACATCTGGCTGCCAGCTGTAAGAGAGACAGGAACATCAATGCATTAAAATTAGGCAATCGTCACTCTATGCGGCCGCGCGAAATACGCATTTGACCGATTTTGCTGTCACATGGTCGTGACGTGTACGAAGACAGCAGTGTGCTTCTTGAAAGTGAAACACTGCATTTGACCGAGCTTCTGGCCGTGAAACTGAAAATCAAGTTAAAGCAAGCAATGCACCCTAAATACACCGTTCGGCGCGCAGAGCGCAGGTCGCCGTTAATGTGATCATCGTTGAAGCGCGCTGTATCACGCGAGGCTTATCGCTGGTAGTCGCACAAGCTCTGTAGATAGCTTGAGCGTTCGCGTCCTGCGCAATCTTGACAAAACGATCGATACACTACAAACGTGATGATTCTCGAACACTGAGGCACGATCTGCACCGAGTATTGCTTGCAGTCTCTGTGGGTTTAAATTGAACGCCTCAAAATAACACTCGTGGCATTATGTCCCTTCACATTTTAATTAATAATACATTATCAGTAAAAAGTTCTGGTTCTTTACCTAATTAAATTCCGGAAAATGGTTGTTCTTAAATCCTACACATCTGTATAAGCGGCAAGTACAAGAGGAAAAATAACTAACCCATTTGTGATAGAAATCGCTATAACACGAAGGCGAAATATGTTTTTACAGAGGTATACTTGAGCGTTTGCTGTGCATTGGTTCGACATCGCGGGCCCAAGAAATGAGTGCTCTATAGCAGCTTTCTTCACATGTAATGAGACGCGAAGAGCGGCAGGCCGCTCGAAACTTGAAGCACGTTCTTGAAGCAGAAAGGGCGCATGAAAAGAACATACACAGGATGAGCCCGAACTAACCACGGGGATACGCTCGGCTTATTGCATGTCTGGCGGTTGTCTCGTCCACGATGTCCTCTCTTCGATGCTCGCTCGCTGATCAGAGACCCGTCCACAGACTTCCCTAACCGTCTTACAAACTTTGCTTCTCTGTCTCTTTTAATTCCTTCTCATTCCTTCCCCTGTGAGCTACTGCATGCTGAGGTTTCACACTCTGATGCTGACAGTTGCGGGGCTCACTTTTCATTTTTTTTTTCTATTTAAAAATCAGTACCCTCCTTTTCAAACTACCAACTGTGACAGCTTGACACTTAAAGCGCCCCGCCGCGGTGGTCTAGTGGCTAAGGTACTCGGCTGCTGACCCGCAGGGCGCGGGTTCGAATCCCGGCTGCGGCGGCTGCATTTCCGATGGAGGTGGAAATGTTGTAGGCCCGTGTGCTCAGATTTGGGTGCACGTTAAAGAACCCCAGGTGGTCTAAATTTCCGGAGCCCTCCATTACGGCGTCTCTCATAATCATATAATGGTTTTGGGACGTTAAACCCCACATATCTATCAATTGACACTTGAAGCGTTCTGCTGAAACACAAACAAAAGCGCATGGAACAAACGCACAGCTATACACGGGATGAGTGCGGATTAACACGGTCACAACTGTTGCCTGTGTGTGAGCAGCGCGCTCCTTTCGAAAGCGCGGCCGGTGCAGTGGCCGAAGTGACCTTCGTGCTGCCTGACTTCAACGCGGACTTGTGGTGAAAGCACACGACCTAAAAACCACCCTGATGAAAAGGTGGGAGCGCGCGCGTGAGCTACGAGGCCTCGTTGAAGCGCCCGCGCATAGCAATGTGTGGGGCGGCGGCTTTTAGAGCGCGCTCTTCGCGTCATCATAGTAAGAACAGGCTAACGTCACCAATCTCTGACCAGCACTAAAGACGTATATGAATAGCTCACGAATAGCAAGCTGAGGAACGGACGCTGTGTGGCCGAGTCGGTTTGCGCCATGTGTTGTGGAATGAGGGGTCGTACGCTTGACTCCTGAGGACGGAGCTTTTAAGTGTGAATACACTTTATAAGCGACCCCAAACCATCCACCGCCGTCGGCGGCGTCCGCAGTCTTCTCTCTATCTTTAAAAGAAAGAGGACTTGGCGGGCCACGGACGCGACGCTGATATCGGTGTCAGTAAGGCGCCTTATACCCCCTCCCCCTTCGCTCGCTCCTCCGCTCTCCTCGCTAGCTGCAGCTGCGCGTGCACCCCTCTCTCTCGCGCGCCCGCCTTCTCTCTCAGTCTCCCGTCGAGAGCGGGTCGTGAGGGGGAGTAGAGTTAAAATCCGTTGGCATTCGCCAGTGAGTTAACGTAAACTCCCCCGTGTGATCAAATAGCGATTCCCAGGAACCATTACACCATAAAGGCACCACAGTGTGATTAATAAATATAATAGTGCGAATTAATAAATACCCCTCATAGCATCACCCCGTGTATTCGCACTTAACCATGTTCACCCTCGGGGAAATGCTTGGGAGTTTTATTTCTCCTAGATTTCTTTGTCATCTCTTAATGTATACTTTCGAGCGTCATATCCGTGACAGAAATACGTCATTGGAGCCGCAGTAGACCCCGGCATAAGACACTTGAATGGATTTCGTGTAAATATGATTCGAAATTATTACGGACAAACCTACGACACTTCCACGTTCTGTTACGCTTCTGTTTCGCTGAGCTTTCTAAGGGAGAAAAAAAAAGCGAGCTTGGTCAAATATAGGGTCAAATCTGCATCGCTACCTTCTATTTGCGAAGAAATTATGACAAACAAAGAAGTGCTGTAGTATGTTGTACTGTAACACTTGAAGGAGTATTTACACAATTTTGAGACATTTAAAACGACGCTGTGCGTTTCCTCGCTGTGCGTTTCCTCGCTGTTTAAGGCTCTCTACACTACGGAGTCAGAAAACCCGGGTAATATATTCCATTTTGTTGTTGTGCGTTTTTTCCTTTGAACACCAGCAGGCCTGGTCCAGCGCGATCTCGAGGAGTCAACAAAGCTTCACAGAGTTTTTAAACTCTGCAGGAGTTCCGCGTCCAGCCTAAGACCGCAAATATCACGGTCGGGGTCACAATAATTTGCTCATCGAACGCTATATGTGCACCAGACGATGGATCTGCCGCTACTACGTATACGTTCCGAATTGCTGTCTCCACTTGACAGCGCTCACGCTACAATGACTCGCCAATAAGAAGCCGCCCCTTGATATCAAAATTTGAAGATTCTTTTTTTATCTCTCTCTCTTCAAGGTAGCCGTATTAAGTAACGACAATTTAAATATATCTGAGATTTGTGTCAGTACTCCCTTAAGGACGATGCGCTGCAGCACACTTGGTAAGGCATTAGAGGTTGTACCATCGGGGAGCAGATCTGCTGAAAAGCATTTTGAGGCGCTGTCGGAGACAGCGTAAAGTTGCACCGACGTTGCATTGTGCTGCATTGCTTGTCCCCTCTGAAACCTTCCGAACAACAAATGGTACAAAAACCCACGTGATCTAAGTCATTGATGATGCCGTGTGATGACGTCATAACGATGTAACAAGTGCAAAGCGATCTGTGGCGAAGTCATTATGACGCAAGGTAGCACACATTCACGACGTAGTTGTTGACAAATAACAAGTGACCAATTGCCGGACGTGGTAGCACACATTCACGACGTAGTTGTTGACAAATAACAAGTGACCAATTGCCGGACGTGTTGTCGTTGTTCTAGAACCATTTGTTTCAGCCGATAAATACGAAAAAGGGGGGCGGGGTGGGAAGTCTCTTTTTAATTCCGAAGACTGCTAGCGACAGGTAACGCACGCTCTTACCCAGGAGACTCCTCCACTCGAAAACGTTTTTCGGAGTCAGTGCGCAGTTACCCCGAAAAAGGTGCTTTGCTCCTCCAAAAGACGAAATTAGTGCAAAAGTTTCCACATGGCACGGCAAGAAGGGGCACTTTTCTCCTGGTGAAGGAAAGCGCCCGTTTTTGGAGTAACCGGAGAAGTGTTTGTGTCCTGTGCAAACGACCCGTTGATGCATACATAGAGATGTTTCCTTCCAGATGGCGTCATAGCATGGCGGGGTGTAGTGGTTCAATAAAGAAAAAATGGCGTGTGTAGTGGTTAGCGTACGCGTATGCTGATTGAATTGCCGTGAGTTCGAATCCCGTGTGCTTGTTGTAAGTTTTCTGCAATTTATTTCTGAATGTTAGGTTTGCGAATTCATTGTACATGCAATCGAAAAACCAGCTTGATCTAATCACATGCCTGCACACACTTCAAAATGCTAGTTAGGTCAACTAAAAGCTTATTTTTGTTCTGCTAAAAATAACTGTAGCTCTCTTGAGTAACCACGAGAGGGCAGAGTGGCTGCGGAGTTATCCCTAAAATGTAATAATGGGTGTGACGGTTAGTTACTCTTCTAATGAAGCAACCTTCTAAACCCTTCTTCCTTTTTTTCTTCATAGAGTGCAGTGCTCCGGGGTGGGACCATTTCATTATTATCGTTATTCTTTTCTTTCTTTGCTTCTTCGCTCGGTTGCTACGGCTGAGCACATGTTCATGTTCGCATCACCAAGCAAATAAGGCATTGGAGATAAACGTTTCGCTACACCATTCATTTCTACTACTGAAGTATCACGCTCAAATTAGTCATGTATGCCTGTGAACGTGTTTTTTTTTTTTTTTCAGACGGGAAACGTCTTGTGAGCAAGCTTGATCCTGTGGCATCCGCGCTCCACTGCGCATGCGCCTCCTCTCTCCCACTCTCCTCCTTCACGCAGGCGTTCGGTCATCTTCTTTGCTCCTCCGCACGTGTAAACCCACTCTCTCCTCTCCCTCAACCATTTTATGTAAGTGCGCGCGCTCCACGGCTTCTATAAATTCTGTGATTCTCGCTTCGCTCCCGTTCAGATTAGTTGTAACGTCGGCGCCGGTTGCACTCCAACATCTGCCGAGATCTAGATCGCCCGCGGAGCAGCAACGGCGCTGGGCTCGCGAGGCCGAACGCAAGTGCCTCCGCAGGCTAGGTGATCCCAAACTCCGCGCCAGGGAAAACGCAAGCCAAGCGTCGGCGTCGAGCTGCCGCTACTGAGAGACAACGCGAGTCTACGGCGAGGGTAGCGAAGCTTTCGAGACAACTGCAGTGGCCGGGGACCGACCGAGTGACCGCACGATTCAAGCGACACTTCCTCGAGAATGCACAAACACAACGTAACAACAACACAAACACTAGATCTAACCGCGCACACTAACGGAAACACCGCGTGAACGTAAACTGAAATTTGGTGTGCACCCCGATTGCTGTTTCACATCTCCTCGTGACTCCCTTTAGGGGAGATGGTGTAATTTTCTTTTAAAGTTGAAGGCCGCAGCTCATTCTTTGGGTCCACATTTAGTTAGCCGGAGCCAAGGGTAGGCGTGGCGTAAAAGTGTGAACAATCGGTCTATTTGTAAAAGAGAAACTGATCCATGAGTTAGTGTACAAAAAAACATCATGCCAGCGGATATTGAACGAAAAAACAAATCCCTGCTCGTTGGTTGCCATTGATCGTTCATACCTTTGCAGCTTGTCTTGATGCTAACGGCCAAATTGATGTAATATTCTTAGACTACAGTAAAGCATTCAACACAGTTCCACACGACAAACTAATTATAAAGCTTTGGTTAGTTGGTATACCAGAATTATTTATCTCCAGAATCTCAGCTTATCTACTCAACCGCAACCAATATGTTAAGGTAGGAGAAAAACAATCGGGCTGCCTTCCTGTGACTTCTGGCGTTCCGCAGGGGAGCGTACTAGGCCCCCTTCTGTTTCCGGTCTACATTAATGACATTGTCAATGTAATTAGCACCCGGTACAAATTCGTTTATTTGCTGACGATTGTGTTTTGTTTAGAGATGTAACCTGCATTAGTGACCAATGTGATCTTAATACTACTTAGGCAATGTATCAAAATGGTGTGAACAATGGGGAATGCTTCTTAATGCAAACAAATGTGTGTATCTCCCCATAACGCGCAAAAAGTCCCATTAGACTACACATACAATTTAGCTGAAGCACCTTTACTTAAAGTAGCCACCTATAAATACTTAGGCATAACGTTAACAGGTACCTTATCCTGGAATTTGCACATAAATAACATCTGCTCTGCCGCTTTCCGTAAATTATGCCTTCTCCGCCACAAGCTCAAGACTGCTCCGCCTAGTGTTAAACTCCTCTCCTACTTTTCCTTAATTAGGCCTAAACTTGAGTACGCCTCCATAGTTTGGCATCCCCACACAAGAAATTAACGTTCAAAACCTAGAAAGAATCAAAGAAAAGCAGTACGATTCATATATAGTAAATTTATGTCAACCGACTCCCCCACTGCATTACTAACGGCAAATGGTATAGAACTATTACAAATTCGAAGAAAAAAAAAAGTCGGCTACAGTTTCTTTCAGACATAGTAAACCACAGGCTACCCTTAGACATTGCAGCATACGCATCCCCCTTGTTAAGCAGACCACTCGACACCACTATCCTCATTCCCTAACGCCAATCTTAGCAAGGACTGATACTTTTCGGTACTCCTTCTTCCCACAAACAATAGATGATTGGAATAAACTAACCGAAGCATTTCCTCAACGCCCTTGACCATTGTGTAAATACTCTTCTTCCGTGACTTCCTTGAATTGTATTATCACCTTGTTGTTCAATTGTTACTTTTTTTTAAAGTCATAAGCCGTCTGTCTTATAGCCAAGAAATCGTGTAAAAAACGCGTTGCAACCACGTTTTATTCTGTTATTTAGTGTTTTTCATGTATGCTCACCCTGCTAGGACTTTTTGTCCATAGTATTCTATAAATAAATAAATAAATAAATAAAATAATCCCACTCGAATGTCGCGATACTCTATGCACAGCCTGATCTTTATCTCACGAGCAGTTTAGTGTCTGACGCACGTAATTAACCTTTGCGACAAGGAAGGCAATGAATACGTGCGCGCAGGCGAACACAAAAAGTTCTCCTCAGCCACTTCATGCTTGCTCGGCACGATTGAAAATCGTCAGTTCTGAAGAACACTGCGGCCAGTATTCCGTATTCGGTGCAAACGGCCAAGGTGCCCGAGCTAAGCACCGTTCTAACACCTGCAAATGTAGAGGGTTTTGTTCCTCACTGACCAAACTTTAGTTTTCTCTATATAACGACTAGTCCAGACGTGTGACAAAACTGCTTGTTCTTGAACGCTACTTTTTTCAGAATAAAAATACACTGTGTTGTCATTTTAGCATTGACACATTTAAGCCAAAACAGTAATAAAGTATCAGAATTTCGTTCAAACATAGGGAACATGCAAGTATAAAGGCAGCAAAAGAACTGCAACCCCCATGGGAATGAGTAAAGAGGTTGTACTGCACAAGATAGGCCTTGATCTTGGTATTGATTGATATGTGGGATTTAACGTCCCAAAACCACTATATGATTATGAGAGACGCCGTAGTGGAGGGCTCCGGAAATTTAGACCACCTGGGGTTCTTGAACGTGCACCCAAATCTGAGCACACGGGCCTACAACATTCCCGCCTCCATCGGAAATGCAGCCGCCGCAGCCGGATCCGAACCCGCGCCCTGCGGGTCAGCAGCCGAGTACCTTAGCCACTAGACCACCGCGGCGGGGCTTTGATCTTGGTATTGTGTTTTGCGTAAGTTTGCAGTTTTTAATACATCTGAGGACATCAGCCTTATGGGGCGTTCATTCTTAACCCAATAAAATCGATGCATTTGAGGAATCGCAGGAATGAAATGGAAATGCCAGGCCATTCCCGGAGTGGAAATGGACTAAGTTTTTCATTCTGAGGAATAGAATCGGAAAAGAATGGCGGTGCCCATTCCGCAACACTGACCAGTACTAATCAGAGTACACGCGAACGACGAGAGGCGTAGAGCGATACGTTTCGCTGGCCAAGCTTCTTGCATAGCTTCCACGGCGTTGCACCTGATGTGTGAAACGGAGTATATAGTCGCGTGAGTTTTTGTACCACTTCCTTCACTTGTCATGTTTTCCTCAATAAGCTCGCGCAACGAGTCATTTGATATTTCGCCTTAAAGAGAAGAGAGAACTGCATCGAAAAAAACTGGCGACGAATCAAGAAGCGTCAGGAGCCACAATGACGGGCGTGCACTTACCCACGCTGTACTGCGATATCTCAGCTGAAATAAAAGAAAAGGCATTATTTCGATGTGATATTGTTTTCTCTCATATATGGATCTCATAGTGGATCATCAGGTTCGAATCTCTGTACTCACTCATGATTTCGTTCTTGTGTCGCTGCTTGTGCTTCGAGACTTGCTTAGGAGCTCAGCGCCGTGTGGTGGTCGATGCCTTGAGCACAGCCACTTTTGAGGGGGAACCTGTTCACGAGAAAAACAAAGTGTTGAAAAAACAACTGAACTTTAGATCGACATTAAAAAAAAGAAAATGCCACGTTTTTTTTTTCTTAGTGCGAAGCATTTCTTGGCGAACTTCGGCGACATTGAACGTATCTATTAAATGCGAAGCATTTCTTAGCGAACTTCAACGACTTTGAGCGTATCTATCTATCTATCTATCTATCTATCTATCTATCTATCTATCTATCTATCTATCTATCTATCTATCTATCTGTCTCTGTCTGTCTGTCTGTCTGTCTGTCTGTCTGTCTATCTATCTATCTATCTATCTATCTATCTATCTATCTATCTATATATATATATATATATATATATATATATATATATATATATATATATATATATATATATATATATATATATATATATATATATATATATATATATATATATATATATATCCGCTTACGTTTGGGTGCTCTCATGGCCACCCCTTAACTAGGCGTGAACCGAAATTGGCATGAGAGGGTAAGATGATTTGACGAATATGACGCGCTGGTCAAGACATGAATAATGTCACAATCCCGCCGTGTAAGTTGTCAATGAATGAATGCAAAAATTTATTACAAATATTTTTTCCGGTGAAGGTGGAGCCCTCATTCCAGGGCCCCTGTGGCCTTTGCCATCTTGCAAGCTCTGTCGATCAGCTTGAGCTGTTCTTCAGGCTTAGAGCAGGACAGCGCAGCCTCCCACTGCTCCGGTGTTGGTGTACAGTTTCTTGGCACTACCTGTGTGTTGGTAGGCCCATGTCACGTGGTAGTGTGGGGTGTTCTCGGAATAGCGGGCATTTGTTGGCGTATATTACCGGATAGATTTTACTCAGAAGACTGAAATTGGGGTACGTATTAGTCTGCAGCTGTCTCCAGGAAACCGACTGCTCTCTGCTGAGATCTTTGTGAGGAGGGAGATATATCCTCTTCAGGGCTCTTTGGTGTTCTAAAATTGCTCCATAGCGTCTAGTAACTGTGACCGGTTCCTCGTCGTTGTGCGTCCCCCTGGTTGGCGTATTCTCGGGCAATGGCGTCGGCTCGCTGGTTCCCTGTCACAGTCTCATGGCCTGATGTCACGCGATGGAGCAGCTCGAGAAGTTGATTTTTCTTCCCTTGAGTATGCGTATGGCAGCACTGGAT